>NC_084471.1:110274964-110574964 GCF_027409185.1 Cynocephalus volans | reverse complement strand
AACCGGATTGAACCGGTTGAAACCGGATAGAACCGGATTGAACCGGATAAAACCAGATTGAACAGGTTTAAACCTGTTTAAACTGGATAAAACCGGATTGAACCGGTTTAAACCGGTTTGAACCGTATAGAACCGGATTGAACGTGTTTAAACCGGATAAAACCGGATTGAACCGGTTTAAACCGGATAAAACCAGATGGAAACGGTTTAAACCGGATAAAACCGGATTGAACCGGTTTAAACCAGAAAAACCGGATTGAACCTGTTTAAACTGCATAAAACTGGACTGAACCGGTTAAAACCGGATAAAACCGGATTCATGCGGTTTAAACTGGTTTTAATAGGATAAAACCGGATAGATCCGTGTTGAACCGGATTGAACAGGTTTAAACCGGTTCAAATCGGATAAAACCAGATTGAACCGGTTTAAACCGGATGGTTTAAACAGCATAGAACCAGATTGAACCGGTTTAAACCGGATAAAACCAGATAGAACTGGTTTATAACGGATAGAACCGGATTGAACTGGTTTAAACCGGTTTAATCCGGATAAAACCGGGTTGAACCGGTTTAAACCAGATAAAACCGGATTGAACCGTTTTAAACCGTATGAAACCGGATAGAACCGGTTTAAACAGGTTTAATCCGGATAAAACCGTTTTGAACCGGTTTAAACGGGATAAAACCGGATTCACCAAGTTTAAACTGGTTTAAACCGGATAGAACCGGATAAAAACATATTGAACTGGCTTATACTGGATAAAACCGGATTGAACCGGCTTAAACAGGTTTCAACCGGATAGAACCGGATAGAACCGGTTTAAAACGTATAAAACTAGATTGAACAGGTTTAAACTGGTTTAAACCGGATAAAACCGAATTGAACCGGTTTAAACCAGTTTAAACAGGAGAAAACCGGACTGAACCGGATTGAACCAGTTTAAACTGGTTTAAACCGGATAAAAACAGATTGATCCGGTTTATACCGGATAAAATCGGATTGAACCGGCTTAAACAGGTTTAAACAGGATAGAACCGGATAGAACCGGTTTAAAACGGATAAAAACTGATAGAACCAGACTGAACCCGTTTAAACCGGTTTAAGCCAGATGAAACCGGATAGAACCGGTTTAAACTGGATAAAATCGGATTGAACCAGTTTAAACCGGATTAAACCGGAAAGAAACGGTTTACACCGGATAGAAGATGATTGAACCGGTATAAACCGGATAGAACCGGATAGAACTGGTTTAAAGCAGATAGAAAGGGATTGAACCGTTTTAAACCGGTTTAAACCGGATAAAACCAGATTGAACCAGTTTAAACCGGTTTAAACTGGATAAAACCGGATTGAACCGGTTTAAACCGGATAAAACCGGATTGAACCGGTTTAAACCGGTGTGAACCGGATAGATCGGTTAAAACCGGATAAAAGAGGATTGAACCGGTTTAAACTGGTTTAAACCGGATAGAACCGGTTTAAACAGGATTAAACCGGATTGAACCAGTTTATACCGGATAAAACCGGATTGAACCAGTATAAACCAGATAAAACCGGATTGAACCGGTTTAAACCGGTTTCAACTTTATTGAACCGTACTGAACTGGTTTAAACCAGATAAAACCGGATTGAACCCTTTTAAACCAGTTTAAACTGGATAGAACCGGATAGAATGGGTTCAAACCGGATAAAACGGGATTGAACCGGTGAAACCAGTTTCAACCGGATAAAACCGGATTGAAACAGTTTACACCAGATAAAACCGGATTGAACCGGTTTAAACCGGTTTAAACCGGATGATACCGGATTTAACCGGTATAAACCGGTTTAAACGGGAAAAAACCGGATTGAACCAGTTTAAACCGGTTTAAACCGGAGAAAACCGGATTGAACTGGTTTAAACTGGTTTAAATCGGATAGAAACGGATTTAACCGGTTTAAACCGGATAAACCCAGATTGAACAGGTTTAAACCAGTTTAAACTGGATGGAACCGGATAGAACCGGTTTAAACAGGATAAAACCGGATTGAACCGGTTTAAACCGGTTTAAACCGGTTAGAACCGGATAGAACTGGTTTAAACAGGATAAAACGGGATTGAACCGGTTTAAACCGGATAGAACCGGTTTAAACCAGTTTAAACTGGATAGAACCGGATATAACTGGTTGAAACCGGATAAAACCGCATTGAACCGGTTAAAACAGTTTCAACAGGATAAAACCGGATTGAACCAGTTTAAACCAGATGAAACCGGATTTAACCGGTTTAAACCGGTTTAAACCGGATAAAACCGGATTGAACCAGTTTAAACTGGTTTTAACTGTACAGAACAGGATAGAACCAGTTTAAAACGGTTTAAACCGGATAGAACCGGATTGAACCGGCTTAAACCCCTTTAAACAGGATACAACCGGATTGAACCGGTTGAAACCGGATATAACCGGATTGAACCGGATAGAACCGGATTGAACCGGATAAAACCAGATTGAACTGGTTTAAACCTGTTTAAACTGGATAAAACCGGATTGAACTGGTTTAAACCAGTTTGAACTGTATAGAACCGGATTGAACGTGTTTAAACCGGATAAAACCGGATTGAACCGGTTTAAACCGGTTTGAACCGTATAGAACCGGATTGAACGTGTTTAAACCGGATAAAACCGGATTGAACCGGTTTAAACCGGATAAAACCAGATGGAAACGGTTTAAACCAGATAAAACCAGATTGAACCGGTTTAAACCAGAAAAACCGGATTGAACCTGATTAAACTGCATAAAACTGGACTGAACCAGTTAAAACCGGATAAAACCGGATTCATGCGGTTTAAACTGGTTTTAATAGGATAAAACCGGATAGATCCGTGTTGAAACGGAGTGAACAGTTTTAAAACGGTTGAAATCGGATAAAACCGGATTGAACCGGTTTAAACCGGATAAAACCGGTTTAAACAGGATAGAACCAGATTGAACCAGGTTAAACCGGTTTAAACCAGATAAAAGCGGATTGAACTGGTTTAAACAGGATAGAACTGGACTGAAGCGGTTTAAACAGGTTTAAAGTGGATAAAACCGGATTGAACTGGTTTAAACAGGATAAAACCGGATTGAACCGGTTTAAACCGCATAAAACCAGATAGAACTGGTTTATAACGGATAGAACCGGATTGAACTGGTTTAAACCGGTTTAAACTGGATAAAACCGGGTTGAACCGGTTTAAACGTGATTAAACCGGATAAAACCGGATTGATCCGGTTTAGACTTGATAAAACCGGATTGAACCGGTTTAAACCGGTTTAAACAGGATAAAATCGGACTGAACCGGTTTAAACTGGTTTAAACTGGTTAAAAACGGATTGAACCGTTTTATACTTGATAAAACCGGATTGAACCAGTTTAAACCGGTTTAATCCGGATAAAAACGTATTGAACCGGTTTAAACTGGTTTAAACCGGAAAAAACCGGATAGAAAAGGTTTAAACCGGGTAAAAACGGATAGAACCGTATTGAACCGGTTTAAAAAGGTTTAAACCGGATAAAACCGGCTTGAAACGGTTTAAACCGGATAAAAACGGATAGAACCGGATTGAACCGGTTTAAACCGGTTTAAACCAAATGAAACCAGATAGAACCGGTTTAAACCGGATAGAACCAGATTAAACCAGTTTGAACCGGTTGAAACCGGTTTCAAACGGATAGAACCGGATTGAACCGGTTTAAACCGGTTTAAGGTGGATCAAACCGGATTGAACTGGTTTAAACAGGATGAAACCGAATTGAACCGGTTTAAAATGGTTTAAACAGGATAAAACCGCATGGAACCGGTTTAAACCGGATAAAACCGGACCGATCCGGTTTAAACCGGTTTAAAACGGATAAAACAGGATAGAACTGCTTTAAAGCGGATAGGAAGGGACTGAACCGGTTTAAACCAGATTAATCCAGATTAAACCGGATAAAACCCGATTGAACCGGTTTAAACCTGTTTAAACTGGATAAATCCGGATTGAACCGGTTTAAACCGGTTAGAACCGTATAGAACCGAATTGAACGTGTTTAAACCGGATAAAACCGGATTGAACTGGTTTAAACCGGTTTGAACCGTATAGAACCGGATTGATAGTGTTTAAACCGGATAAAACCGGATTGAACCGGTTTAAACCGGATAAAAGTGGATTGAACCGGTTTAAACAGGATAGAACGGACTGAACCGGTTTAAACAGGTTTAAAGTGGATAAAACAGGATTGAACTGGTTTAAACAGGATAAAACCAGATTGAACCGGATTAAACTGGATAAAACCAGATAGAACTGGTTTATAACGGATAGAACCGGATTGAACTGTTTTAAACCGGTTTAATCCGGATAAAACCGTGTTGAACCGGTTTAAACCAGATAAAACCGGATTGAACCGGTTTAAACCGGTTTAAACCGTATGAAACCGGATAGAACCGGTTTAAACAGGTTTAATCCGGATAAAACCGGATTGAACCGGTTTAAACGGGATAAAACCGGATTCAACAAGTTTAAACCGGTTTAAACCGGATAGAACTGGATAAAAACAGATTGAACTGGCTTATACCGGATAAAACCGGATTGAACCGGCTTAAACAGGTTTAAACCGGATAGAACCGGATAGAACCGGTTTAAAACGGATAAAACTAGATTGAACAGGTTTAAACTGGTTTAAACCGGATAAAACCGAATTGAGCCGGTTTAAACCAGTTTAAACTGGAGAAAACAGGACTGAACCGGTTTAAACCGGATAAAAACGGATTGTAACAGTTTAAACCGGTTTAAACCAGATAGAACCGGTTTAAACCGGATAAAACCGGATTGAACCGGTTAAACTGGTTTCAACCAGATAAAACCGCATTGAACCAGTTTAAACCATATAAAACCGAATTGAACCGGTTTAAACCAGATAAAACCGGATTGAACCAGTTTAAACCGGTTTAAACCAGATAGAACTAGATAGAACCGTTTTAAACCGGTTTAAACTGTATAAAACCGGATAAAACGGTTTAAACCGGTTTAAACCGGATAGAACCGGATAGAACCGGTTTAAACCGGATAAAACCGGATTGAACGGGTTCAAACTGGTTTAAACCGGTTAAACTGGATAAAACCGGATAGAACCGGTTTAAACCGGATAAAACCGGATAAAACCGGCATGAACCAGTTTAAACCGGTTGAAACCGGATAAAACCGGATTGAACCAGTTTAAACCGGTTTAAACCGGATAAAAACAGATTGAACCGGTTTATACCGGATAAAATCGGATTGAACCGGCTTAAACAGGTTTAAACAGGATAGAACCGGATAGAACCGGTTTAAAACGGATAAAAACTGATAGAACCAGACTGAACCCGTTTAAACCGGTTTAAGCCAGATGAAACCGGATAGAACCGGTTTAAACTGGATAAAATCGGATTGAACCAGTTTAAACCGGATTAAACCGGAAAGAACTGGTTTACACCGGATAGAAGATGATTGAACCGGTATAAACCGGATAGAACCGGATAGAACTGTTTTAAAGCAGATAGAAAGGGATTGAACCGTTTTAAACCGGTTTAAACCGGATAAAACCAGATTGAACCAGTTTAAACCGGTTTAAACTGGATAAAACCGGATTGAACCGGTTTAAACCGGATAAAACCGGATTGATCCGGTTTAAACCGGTGTGAACCGGATAGATCGGTTAAAACCGGATAAAAGAGGATTGAACCGGTTTAAACCGGTTTAAACCGGATAGAACCGGTTTAAACAGGATTAAACCGGATTGAACCAGTTTAAACCGGATAAAACCGGATTGAACCAGTTTAAACCGGATAAAACCGGATTGAACCGGTTTAAACCGGTTTCTACTTTATTGAACCGTACTGAACTGGTTTAAACCAGATAAAACCGGATGGAACCCTTTTAAACCAGTTTAAACTGGATAGAACCGGATAGAATGGGTTCAAACCGGATAAAACCGGATTGAACCGGTTAAACCAGTTTCAACCGGATAAAACCGGATTGAAACAGTTTACACCAGATAAAACCGGATTGAACCGGTTTAAACCGGTTTAAACCGGATGATACCGGATTTAACCGGTATAAACCGGTTTAAACGGGAAAAAACCGGATTGAACCAGTTTAAACCGGTTTAAACCGGAGAAAACCGGATTGAACTGGTTTAAACTGGTTTAAATCGGATAGAAACGGATTTAACCGGTTTAAACCGGATACACCCAGATTGAACAGGTTTAAACCAGTTTAAACTGGATAGAACCGGATAGAACCGGTTTAAACCGGATAAAACCGGATTGAACCGGTTTAAACCGGTTTAAACCGGATAGAACCGGATAGAACTGGTTTAAACAGGATAAAACGGGATTGAACCGGTGTAAACCGGATAGAACCGGTTTAAAACAGTTTAAACTGGATAGAACCGGATATAACCGGTTGAAACCGGATAAAACCGCATTGAACCGGTTAAAACAGTTTCAACCGGATAAAACCGGATTGAACCAGTTTAAACCAGATGAAACCGGATTTAACTGGTTTAAACCGGTTTAAACCGGATAAAACCGGATTGAACCAGTTTAAACCGGTTTAAACCAGATAGAACCGGATAGAACCGGTTTAAACCGGATTAAAACGGATTGGATCGGTTTAAACCGGTTTTAACCGTACAGAACAGGATAGAACCAGTTTAAAACGGTTTAAACCGGATAGAACCGGATTGAACCGGTTTAAACCTGATATGACCGGTTTAAACCGGTTTAAACTGGATAGAACCGGATTGAACCGGCTTAAACCCCTTTAAACAGGATACAACCGGATTGAACCGGTTGAAACCGGATAGAACCGGATTGAACCGGATAAAACCAGATTGAACAGGTTTAAACCTGTTTAAACTGGATAAAACCGGATTGAACCGGTTTAAACCGGTTTGAACCGTATAGAACCGGATTGAACGTGTTTAAACCGGATAAAACCGGATTGAACCGGTTTAAACCGGATAAAACCAGATGGAAACGGTTTAAACCGGATAAAACCGGATTGAACCGGTTTAAACCAGAAAAACCGGATTGAACCTGTTTAAACTGCATAAAACTGGACTGAACCGGTTAAAACCGGATAAAACCGGATTCATGCGGTTTAAACTGGTTTTAATAGGATAAAACCGGATAGATCCGTGTTGAACCGGATTGAACAGGTTTAAACCGGTTCAAATCGGATAAAACCAGATTGAACCGGTTTAAACCGGATGGTTTAAACAGCATAGAACCAGATTGAACCGGTTTAAACCGGATAAAACCAGATAGAACTGGTTTATAACGGATAGAACCGGATTGAACTGGTTTAAACCGGTTTAATCCGGATAAAACCGGGTTGAACCGGTTTAAACCAGATAAAACCGGATTGAACCGTTTTAAACCGTATGAAACCGGATAGAACCGGTTTAAACAGGTTTAATCCGGATAAAACAGTTTTGAACCGGTTTAAACGGGATAAAACCGGATTCACCAAGTTTAAACTGGTTTAAACCGGATAGAACCGGATAAAAACATATTGAACTGGCTTATACCGGATAAAACCGGATTGAACCGGCTTAAACAGGTTTCAACCGGATAGAACCGGATAGAACCGGTTTAAAACGTATAAAACTAGATTGAACAGGTTTAAACTGGTTTAAACCGGATAAAACCGAATTGAACCGGTTTAAACCAGTTTAAACCGGAGAAAACCGGACTGAACCGGTTTAAACCGGATAAAAACGGATTGAACCGGATTGAACCAGTTTAAACTGGTTTAAACCGGATAAAAACAGATTGATCCGGTTTATACCGGATAAAATCGGATTGAACCGGCTTAAACAGGTTTAAACAGGATAGAACCGGATAGAACCGGTTTAAAACGGATAAAAACTGATAGAACCAGACTGAACCCGTTTAAACCGGTTTAAGCCAGATGAAACCGGATAGAACCGGTTTAAACTGGATAAAATCGGATTGAACCAGTTTAAACCGGATTAAACCGGAAAGAAACGGTTTACACCGGATAGAAGATGATTGAACCGGTATAAACCGGATAGAACCGGATAGAACTGGTTTAAAGCAGATAGAAAGGGATTGAACCGTTTTAAACCGGTTTAAACCGGATAAAACCAGATTGAACCAGTTTAAACCGGTTTAAACTGGATAAAACCGGATTGAACTGGTTTAACCCGGATAAAACCGGATTGAAACGGTTTAAACCGGTGTGAACGGTATAGAACCGGATTGAACGTGTTTAAACCGGAAAAAACCGGATTGAACCGGTATAAACCGGATAAAACAGGATGGAAACCTTTTAAACTGGATAGAACTGGATTGAACCGGTTTAAACCAGAAAAACCGGATTGAACCTGTTTAAACCGGATAAAACCGGACTGAACCGTTTTAAACTGGATAAAACCGGATTGATCGGGTTTCAACTGGTTTAAAACGGATAAAACTGGATAGAACTGGGTTGAACCAGATTGAAGCGGTTTAAACCGGTTTAAACCAAATGAAACCACATAGAACCGGTTTAAACCGGATAGAAACAGGTTAAACCAGTTTGAACCGGTTGAAACCGGTTTCAAACGGATAGAACCGGATTGAACCGGTTTAAACCGGTTTAAGGTGGATCAAACCAGATTGAACTGGTTTAAACAGGATGAAACCGAATTGAACCGGTTTAAAATGGTTTAAACAGGATAAAACCGCATGGAACCGGTTTAAACCGGATAAAACCGGACCGATCCGGTTTAAACTGGTTTAAAACGGATAAAACAGGATAGAACTGCTTTAAAGCGGATAGGAAGGGACTGAACCGGTTTAAACCAGATTAATCCAGATTAAATCGGATAAAACCCGATTGAACCGGTTTAAACCTGTTTAAACTGGATAAATCCGGATTGAACCGGTTAAAACCGGTTAGAACCGTATAGAACCGAATTGAACGTGTTTAAACCGGATAAAACCGGACTGAACCGGTTTAAACCGGTTAGAACCGTATAGAACCGAATTGAACGTGTTTAAACCGGATAAAACCGGATTGAACTGGTTTAAACCGGTTTGAACCGTATAGAACCGGATTGATAGTGTTTAAACCGGATAAAACCGGATTGAACCTGTTTAAACTGGATAAAACCGGACTGAACCGGTTAAAACCGGATAAAACCGGATTGATGTGGTTTAAACTGGTTTAAAAACGATAAAACCGGATAGATCCGGGTTGAACCGGATTGAACCGGTTTAAACCGGTTTAAACCAGATAAAAGTGGATTGAACCGGTTTAAACAGGATAGAAAGGACTGAACCGGTTTAAACAGGTTTAAAGTGGATAAAACAGGATTGAACTGGTTTAAACAGGATAAAACCGGATTGAACCGGTTTAAACCGGATAAAACCAGATAGAACTGGTTTATAACGGATAGAACCGGATTGAACGTGTTTAAACCGGAAAAAACCGGATTGAACCGGTTTAAACCGGATAAAACCGGATGGAAACCGTTTAAATTGGATAGAACTGGATTGAACCGGTTTAAACCAGAAAAACCGGATTGAACCTGTTTAAACCAGATAAAACCGGACTGAACCGGTTTAAACTGGATAAAACCGGATTGATCAGGTTTAAACTGGTTTAAAACGGATAAAACCGGATAGAACCGGGTTGAACCAGATTGAAGCGGTTTAAACCGGTTTAAACCAGAAAAAACCGGATAGAACAGGTTTAAACCGAAAGAAAAGCAGATTGTACCAGATTAAACCGGTTTAAACCGGATAAAACCGCATTGAATATGTTTAAACCGGATTGAACCGGTTTGAACTGGTTAAAAACGGATAGAACCAGATTGAACCGGTTTAAACCGGTTTAAGGTGGATAAAACCGGATTGAACTGGTTTAAACAGGATAAAACCGAATTGAACCGGTTTAAAATGGTTTACACAGGATAAAACCACATTGAACCGGTTTAAACCGGATAAAACCGGACCGATCCGGTTTAAACCAGTTTAAAACGGATAAAACAGGATAGAACTGCTTTAAAGCGGATAGAAAGGGAATGAACCGGTTTAAACCAGATTAAACCGGATTAAACCGGATACAACCGGATTGAACCGGTTTAAAGCGGTTTGAACCGTATAGAACCGGATTGAACGTGTTTAAACCGGATAAAACAGGATTGAACCGGCTTAAACCGGTTTAAACCGGATAGAACCAGTTTAAACAGGATTAAACAGGATTGAACCTGTTTAAACATGATAAAATCGGATTGAACCGGTTTAAACCGGATAAAACCAGTTTAAACAGGATTAAACCGGATTGAACCGGTTTAAACAGGATTAAACTGGATTGAACCGGTTTAAACCGGATAAAACCGGATTGAACCGGTTTAAACCGGATAAAACCGGATTGAACCGGTTTAAACCGGTTTCAACCTTATTGAACCGTACTGAACTGGTTTAAACCAGATAAAACCGGATTGAACCCTTTTAAACCAGTTTAAACTGGATAGAACCGGATAGAACGGGTTCAAACCGGATAAAACCGCATTGAACCGGTTAGAACAGTTTCAACCGGATAAAACTGGATTGAACCAGTTTAAACCAGATGAAACCGGATTGAACCGGTTTAAACCGGTTTAAACCGGATAAAACCGGATTGAACCAGTTTAAACCGGTTTAAACCAGATAGAACCGGATAGAACCGGTTTAAACCGGATTAAAACGGATTGGATCGGTTTAAACCGGTTTTAACAAGAAAAAACCGGATAGAACAGGTTTAAACCGAAAGAAAAGCAGATTGTACCGGATTAAACCGGTTTAAACCGGATAAAACCGGATTGAATAAGTTTAAACCGGATTGAACCGGTTTGAACCGGTTAAAAACGGATAGACCCGGATTGAACCGGTTTAAACCGGTTTAAGGTGGATAAAACCGGATTGAACTGGTTTAAACTGGATAAAACCGGATTGAACCGGTTTAAACCAGAAAAACCGGATTGAACCTGTTTAAACTGCATAAAACTGGACTGAACCGGTTAAAACCGGATAAAACCGGATTCATGCGGTTTAAACTGGTTTTAATAGGATAAAACCGGATAGATCCGTGTTGAACCGGATTGAACAGGTTTAAACCGGTTCAAATCGGATAAAACCGGATTGAAACGGTTTAAACCGGATAAAACCGGTTTAAACAGGATAGAACCAGATTGAACCAGTTTAAACCGGTTTAAACCAGATAAAAGCGGATTGAACCGGTTTAAACAGGATAGAACCGGACTGAACCGGTTTAAACAGGTTTAAAGTGGATAAAACCGGATTGAACTGGTTTAAACAGGATAAAACCGGATTGAACCAGTTTAAACGGCATAAAACCAGATAGAACTGGTTTATAACGGATAGAACCGGATTGAACTGGTTTAAACCGGTTTAAACCGGATAAAACCGGATTGAATATGTTTAAACCGGATTGAACCGGTTTGAACTGGTTAAAAACGGATAGAACCAGATTGAACCGGTTTAAACCTGTTTAAGTTGGATAAAACCGGATTGAACTGGTTTAAACAGGATAAAACCGAATTGAACCGGTTTAAAATGGTTTACACAGGATAAAACCACATTGAACCGGTTTAAACCGGATAAAACCCGACCGATCCGGTTTAAACCGGTTTAAAACGGATAAAACAGGTTAGAACTGCTCTAAAGCGGATAGAAAGGGACTGAACCGGTTTAAACCAGATTAAACCGGATTAAACGGGATACAACCGGATTGAACCGGTTTAAAGCGGTTTGAACCGTATAGAACCGGATTGAACGTGTTTAAACCGGATAAAACCTGATTGAACCGGTTTGAACCGGTTTAAACCAGATAGATCGATTTAAACCGAAAAAACAGGATGTAACCGGTTTAAACCGGTTTAAACCGGATAGAACCGGATAGAACTGGTTTAAACAGGATAAAACGGGATTGAAACGGTTTAAACCGGATAGAACCAGTTTAAACAGGATTAAATCGGATTGAACCAGTTTAAACATGATAAAACCGGATTGAACCTGTTTAAACCGGATAGAACCAGTTTAAACAGGATTAAACCGGATTGAACTGGTTTAAACCGGATAAACCCGGATTGAACCGGTTTGAACCGGTTTAAACCGGATAGATCGGTTAAAACCGGATAAAACAGGATTGAACCGGTTTAAACCGGTTCAAACCGGATAGAACCGGTTTAAACAGGATTAAACCGGATTGAACCGGTTTAAACCGGATAAAACCGGATTGAACCGGTTTAAACCGGATAAAACCGGATTGAACCGGTTTAAACCGGTTTCAACTTTATTGAACCGTACTGAACTGGTTTAAACCAGATAAAACCGGATTGAACCGGTTTAAACCGGTTTAAACCGGAGAAAACCGGATTGAACTGGTTTAAACTGGTTTAAATCGGATAGATACGGATTTAACTGGTTTAAACCGGATAAACCCGGATTGAACAGGTTTAAACCGGTTTAAACCGGATAGAACCGGATAGAACCGGTTTAAACCGGATAAAACCGTATTGAACCGGTTTAAACCGGTTTAAACCGGATAGAACCGGATAGAACTGGTTTAAACAGGATAAAACGGGATTGAACCGGTTCAAACCGGATAGAACCGGTTTAAACCAGTTTAAACTGGATAGAACCGGATATAACCGGTTGAAACCGGATAAAACCGCATTGAACCGGTTAAAACAGTTTCAACCGGATAAAACCGGATTGAACCAGTTTAAACCGGTTTAAACCAGGTAGAACCGGATAGAACCGGTTTAAACCGGATTAAAACGGATTGGATCGGTTTAAACCGGTTTTAACCGGACAGAACAGGATAGAACCAGTTTAAAACGGTTTAAACCGGATAGAACCGGATTGAACCAGTTTAAACCTGATATGACCGGTTTAAACCGGTTTAAACTGGATAGAACCGGATTGAACCGGCTTAAACCCCTTTAAACTGGATACAACCGGATTGAACCGGTTGAAACCGGATAGAACCGGATTGAACCGGATAAAACCAGATTGAACTGGTTTAAACCTGTTTAAACTGGATAAAACCGGATTGAACTGGTTTAAACCAGTTTGAACTGTATAGAACCGGATTGAACGTGTTTAAACCGGATAAAACCGGATTGAACCGGTTTAAACCGGTTTGAACCGTATAGAACCGGATTGAACGTGTTTAAACCGGATAAAACCGGATTGAACCGGTTTAAACTGGATAAAACCAGATGGAAACGGTTTAAACCGGATAAAACCGGAATGAACCGGTTTAAACCAGAAAAACCGGATTGAACCTGTTTAAACTGCATAAAACTGGACTGAACCGGTTAAAACCGGATAAAACCGGATTCATGCGGTTTAAACTGGTTTTAATAGGATAAAACCGGATAGATCCGTGTTGAACCGGATTGAACAGGTTTAAACCGGTTCAAATCGGATAAAACCGGATTGAACCGGTTTAAACCGGATAAAACCGGTTTAAACAGGATAGAACCAGATTGAACCAGTTTAAACCGGTTTAAACCAGATAAAAGCGGATTGAACCGGTTTAAACAGGATAGAACCGGACTGAACCGGTTTAAACAGGTTTGAAGTGGATAAAACCGGATTGAACTGGTTTAAAAAGGATAAAACCGGATTGAACCGGTTTAAACCGCATAAAACCAGATAGAACTGATTTATAACGGATAGAACCGGATTGAACTGGTTTAAACCGGTTTAAACCGGATAAAACCGGATTGAATATGTTTAAACCGGATTGAACCGGTTTGAACTGGTTAAAAACGGATAGAACCAGATTGAACCGGTTTAAACCGGTTTAAGGTGGATAAAACCGGATTGAACTGGTTTAAACAGGATAAAACCACATTGAACCGGTTTAAACCGGATAAAACCCGACCGATGCAGTTTAAACCAGTTTAAAACGGATAAAACAGGTTAGAACTGCTCTAAAGCGGATAGAAAGGGACTGAACCGGTTTAAACCAGATTAAACCGGATTAAACCGGATACAACCGGATTGAACCGGTTTAAAGCGGTTTGAACCGTATAGAACCGGATTGAACGTGTTTAAACCGGATAAAACCGGATTGAACCGGTTTGAACCGGTTTAAACTGGATAGATCGGTTTAAACCGGAAAAAACAGGATTGAACCGGCTTAAAACGGTTTAAACCGGATAGAACCAGTTTAAACAGGATTAAACCGGATTGAACCAGTTTAAACATGATAAAACCGGATTGAACTGGTTTAAACCGGATAGAACCAGTTTAAACAGGATTAAACCGGATTGAAACGATTTAAACCGGATAAACCCGGATTGAACCGGTTTGAACCGGTTTAAACCGGATTGAACCGGTTAAAACCGGATAAAACCGGATTGAACCGGTTTAAACCGGATAAAACCGGATTGAACCGGTTTAAACCGGATAAAACCGGATTGAACCGGTTTAAACCGGTTTCAACCTTATTGAACCGTACTGAACTGGTTTAAACCAGATAAAACCGGATTGAACCCTTTTAAACCAGTTTAAACTGGATAGAACCGGATAGAACGGGTTCAAACCGGATAAAACCGGATTGAACCGTTTAAACCA
This sequence comes from Cynocephalus volans, assembly GCF_027409185.1. Classification (NCBI taxonomy): domain Eukaryota; kingdom Metazoa; phylum Chordata; class Mammalia; order Dermoptera; family Cynocephalidae; genus Cynocephalus; species Cynocephalus volans. The sequence goes on along the minus strand of NC_084471.1, from coordinate 110,560,314 downwards.
GTTTCAACCGGATAAAACCGCATTGAACCAGTTTACACCAGATGAAAACGGATTGAACCGGTTTAAACCGGTTTAAACCGGATGATAACGGATTTAACCGGTATAAACCGGTTTAAACGGGAAAAAACCGGATTGAACCCGTTTAAACCGGTTTAAACCGGAGAAAACCGGATTGAACTGGTTTAAACTGGTTTAAATCGCATAGAAACGGATTTAACCGGTTTAAACCGGATAAACCCGGATTGAACAGGTTTAAACCAGTTTAAACCGGATAGAACCGGATAGAACCGGTTTAAACCAGACAAAACCGGATTGAACCGGATATAACCGGTTGAAACCGGATAAAACCGCATTGAACCGGTTAAAACAGTTTCAACCGGATAGAACCGGATTGAACCGGTTTAAACCTGATATGACCGGTTTAAACCGGTTTAAACTGGATAGAACCGGATTGAACTGGCTTAAACCCCTTTAAACAGGATACAACCGGATTGAACCGGTTGAAACCGGATAGAACCGGATTGAACCGGTTTAAACCAGAAAAACCAGATTGAACCTGTTTAAACTGGATAAAACCGGACTGAACTGGTTTAAACCAGTTTGAACTGTATAGAACCGGATTGAACGTGTTTAAACCGGATAAAACCGGATTGAATTGTTTAAGCCGGATTGAACCGTATAGAACCGGATTGAACGTGATTAAACCGGATAAAACCGGATTGAACCGGTTTAAACCGGATAAAACCAGATGGAAACGGTTTAAACCGGATAAAACCGGATTGAACCGGTTTAAACCAGAAAAACCGGATTGAACCTGTTTAAACTGCATAAAACTGGACTGAACCGGTTAAAACCGGAAAAAACCGGATTCATGCGGTTTAAACTGGTTTTAATAGGATAAAACCGGATAGATCCGTGTTGAACCGGATTGAACAGGTTTAAACCGGTTCAAATCGGATAAAACCAGATTGAACCGGTTTAAACCAGATGGTTTAAACAGGATAGAACCAGATTGAACCAGTTTAAACCGGTTTAAACCAGATAAAAGCGGATTGAACCGGTTTAAACAGGATAGAACCGGACTGAACCGGTTTAAACAGGTTTAAAGTGGATAAAACCGGATTGAACTGGTTTAAAAAGGATAAAACCGGATTGAACCGGTTTAAACCGCATAAAACCAGATAGAACTGGTTTATAACGGATAGAACCGGATTGAACTGGTTTAAACCCGTTTAAACTGGATAAAACCGGGTTGAACCGGTTTAAACGTGATTAAACCGGATAAAACCGGATTGATCCGGTTTAGACTTGATAAAACCGGATTGAACCGGTTTAAACCGGTTTAAACAGGATAAAATCGGACTGAACCGGTTTAAACTGGTTTAAACTGGTTAAAAACGGATTGAACCGTTTTATACTTGATAAAACCGGATTGAACAAGTTTAAACCGGTTTAATCCGGATAAAAACGTATTGAACCGGTTTAAACTGGTTTTAACCGGATAAAACCGGATAGAAAAGGTTTAAACCGGGTAAAAACGGATAGAACCGTATTGAACCGGATTAAAAAGTTTTAAACCGGATAAAAACGGCTTGAACCGGTTTAAACCGGATAAAAACGGATAGAACCGGATTGAACCGGTTTAAACCGGTTTAAACCAAATGAAACCAGATAGAACCGGTTTAAACCGGAGAGAACCAGATTAAACCAGTTTGAACCGGTTGAAACCGGTTTCAATAGGATAGAACCGGATTGAACCGGTTTAAACCGGTTTAAGGTGGACAAAACCGGATTGAACTGGTTTAAACAGGATGAAACCGAATTGAACCGGTTTAAAATGTTTTAAACAGGATAAAACCGCATGGAACCGGTTTAAACCGGATAAAACCGGACCGATCCGGTTTAAACTGGTTTAAAACGGATAAAACAGGATAGAACTGCTTTAAAGCGGATAGGAAGGGACTGAACCGGTTTAAACCAGATTAATCCAGATTAAACCGGATAAAACCCGATTGAACCGGTTTAAACCTGTTTAAACTGGATAAATCCGGATTGAACCGGTTTAAACCGGTTAGAACCGTATAGAACCGAATTGAACGTGTTTAAACCGGATAAAACCGGATTGAACCGGTTTAAACCGGTTAGAACCGTATAGAACCGAATTGAACGTGTTTAAACCGGATAAAACCGGATTGAACTGGTTTAAACCGGTTTGAACCGTATAGAACCGGATTGATAGTGTTTAAACCGGATAAAACCGGATTGAACCGGTTTAAACCGGATAAAACCGGATGGAAACGGTTTAAAACGGATAGAACCGGATTGAACCGGTTTAAACAAGAAAAACCGGATTGAACCTGTTTAAACTGGATAAAACCGGACTGAACCGGTTAAAACCGCATAAAACCGGATTGATGCGGTTTAAACTGGTTTAAAAAGGATAAAACCGGATAGATCCGGGTTGAACCGGATTGAACCGGTTGATACAGGTTTAAACAAGATAAAAGTGGATTGAACCGGTTTAAACAGGATAGAACGGACTGAACCGGTTCAAACAGGTTTAAAGTGGATAAAACAGGATTGAACTGGTTTAAACAGGATAAAACCGGATTGAACCGGTTTAAACCGGATAAAACCAGATAGAACTGGTTTATAACCGATAGAACCGGATTGAACTGGTTTAAACCGGTTTAATATGGATAAAACCGTGTTGAACCGGTTTAAACCAGATAAAACCGGATTGAACCGGTTTAAACCGGTTTAAACCGTATGAAACTGGATAGAACCGGTTTAAACAGGTTTAATCCGGATAAAACCGGATTGAACCGGTTTAAACGGGATAAAACCGGATTCAACAAGTTTAAACCGGTTTAAACCGGATAGAACCGGATAAAAACAGATTGAACTGGCTTATACCGGATAAAAACGGATTGAACCGGCTTAAACAGGTTTAAACCGGATAGAACCGGATAGAACTGGTTTAAAACGGATAAAACTAGATGGAACAGGTTTAAACTGGTTTAAACCGGATAAAACCGAATTGAGCCGGTTTAAACCAGTTTAAACTGGAGAAAATCGGACTGAACCGGTTTAAACCGGATAAAAATGGATTGTAACAGTTTAAACCGGTTTAAACCGGATAGAACCGGTTTAAACCGGATAAAACTGGATTGAACCGTTTATACTGGTTTCAACCAGATAAAACCGCATTGAACCAGTTTAAACCATATAAAACCGGATTGAACCAGTTTAAACCAGATAAAACCGGATTGAACCAGTTTAAACCGGTTTAAACCAGATAGAACTAGATAGAACCGTTTTAAACCGGTTTAAACTGTATAAAACCGGATAGAAACGGTTTAAACCGGTTTAAACCGGATAGAACCGGTTTAAACCGGATAAAACCGGATAAAACCGGCATGAACCAGTTTAAACCGGTTGAAACCGGATAAAACCATATTGAACAAGTTTAAACCGGTTTAAACCGGATAAAAACAGATTGAACCGGTTTATACCGGATAAAATCGGATTGAACCGGCTTAAACAGGTTTAAACAGGATAGAACCGGATAGAACCGGTTTAAAACGGATAAAAACTGATAGAACCAGACTGAACCCGTTTAAACCGGTTTAAGCCAGATGAAACCGGATAGAACCGGCTTAAACTGGATAAAATCGGATTGAACCAGTTTAAACCGGATTAAACCGGAAAGAACTGGTTCACACCGGATAGAAGATGATTGAACCGGTATAAAACGGATAGAACCGGATAGAACTGTTTTAAAGCAGATAGAAAGCTATTGAACCGTTTTAAACCGGTTTAAACCAGATAAAACCAGATTGAACCAGTTTCAACCGGTTTAAACTGGATAAAACCGGATTGAACCGGTTTAAACCGGATAAAACCGGATTGAACCGGTTTAAACCGGTTTCAACTTTATTGAACCGTACTGAACTGGTTTAAACCAGATAAAACCGGATTGAACCCTTTTAAACCAGTTTAAACTGGATAGAACCGGATAGAACTGGTTTAAACCGGATAAAACCGGATTGAACCGGTTTAAACTGGTTTAAATCGGATAGAAACGGATTTAACTGGTTTAAACCGGATAAACCCGGATTGAACAGGTTTAAACCAGTTTAAACCGGATAGAACCGGATAGAACCGGTTTAAACCGGATAAAACCGGATTGAACCGGTTTAAACCGGTTTAAACCGGATAGAACCGGATAGAACTGGTTTAAACAGGATAAAACGGGATTGAACCGGTTTAAACCGGATAGAACCGGTTTAAAACAGTTTAAACTGGATAGAACCGGATATAACCGGTTGAAACCGGATAAAACCGCATTGAACCGGTTAAAACAGTTTCAACCGGATAAAACCGGATTGAACCAGTTTAAACCGGTTTAAACCAGATAGAACAGGATTGAACCGGTTTAAACCGGATTAAAACGGATTGGATCGGTTTAAACCGGTTTTAACCGGACAGAACAGGATAGAACCAGTTTAAAACGGTTTAAACCGGATAGAACCGGATTGAACCGGCTTAAAACCCTTTAAACAGGATACAACCGGATTGAACCGGTTGAAACCGGATAGAACCGGATTGAACCGGATAAAACCAGATTGAACTGGTTTAAACCTGTTTAAACTGGATAAAACCGGATTGAACTGGTTTAAACCAGTTTGAACTGTATAGAACCGGATTGAACGTGTTTAAACCGGATAAAACCGGATTGAACCGGTTTAAACCGGTTTGAACCGTATAGAACCGGATTGAACGTGTTTAAACTGGATAAAACCGGATTGAACCGGTTTAAACTGGATAAAACCAGATGGAAACGGTTTAAACCGGATAAAACCGGATTGAACCGGTTTAAACCAGAAAAACTGGATTGAACCTGTTTAAACTGCATAAAACTGGACTGAACCGGTTAAAACCGGATAAAACCGGATTCATGCGGTTTAAACTGGTTTTAATAGGATAAAACCGGATAGATCCGTGTTGAACCGGATTGAACAGGTTTAAACCGGTTCAAATCGGATAAAACCGGATTGAACCGGTTTAAACCGGATAAAACCGGTTTAAACAGGATAGAACCAGATTGAACCAGTTTAAACCGGTTTAAACCAGATAAAAGCGGATTGAACCGGTTTAAACAGGATAGAACCGGACTGAACCGGTTTAAACAGGTTTAAAGTGGATAAAACCGGATTGAACTGGTTTAAAAAGGATAAAACCGGATTGAACCGGTTTAAACCGCATAAAACCAGATAGAACTGGTTTATAACGGATAGAACCGGATTGAACTGGTTTAAACCAGTTTAAACCGGATAAAACCGGATTGAATATGTTTAAACCGGATTGAACCGGTTTGAACTGGTTAAAAACGGATAGAACCAGATTGAACCGGTTTAAACCGGTTTAAGGTGGATAAAACCGGATTGAACTGGTTTAAACAGGATAAAACCGAATTGAACCGGTTTAAAATGGTTTACACAGGATAAAACCACATTGAACCGGTTTAAACCGGATAAAACCGGACCGATCCGGTTTAAACCAGTTTAAAACCGATAAAACAGGTTAGAACTGCTCTAAAGCGGATAGAAAGGGACTGAACCGGTTCAAACCAGATTAAACCGGATTAAACCGGATACAACCGGATTGAACCGGTTTAAAGTGGTTTGAACCGTATAGAACCGGATTGAACGTGTTTAAACCGGATAAAACCGGATTGAACCGGTTTGAACCGGTTTAAACTGGATAGATCGGTTTAAACCGGAAAACACAGGATTGAACCGGCTTAAACCGGTTTAAACCGGATAGAACCAGTTAAAACAGGATTAAACCGGATTGAACCAGTTTAAACAGGATTAAACCGGATTGAACCGGTTTAAACCGGATAGAACCAGTTTAAACAGGATTAAACCGGATTGAACCGATTTAAACCGGATAAACCCGGATTGAACCGGTTTGAACCGGTTTAAACCGGATAGATCGGTTAAAACCGGATAAAACAGGATTGAACCGGTTTAAACCGGTTTAAACCGGATAGAACCGGTTTAAACAGGATTAAACCGGATTGAACCGGTTTAAACCGGATTAAACCGGATTGAACCGGTTTAAACCGGATAAAACCGGATTGAACCGGTTTAAACCGGATAAAACCGGATTGAACCGGTTTAAACCGGTTTAAACCGGATGATAACGGATTTAACCGGTATAAACCGGTTTAAACGGGAAATACCGGATTGAACCAGTTTAAACCAGTTTAAACCGGAGTAAACCGAATTGAACTGGTTTATACTGGTTTAAATCGGATAGAAACGGATTTAACCGGTTTAAACCGGATAAACCCGGATTGAACAGGTTTAAACCAGTTTAAACCGGATAGAACCGGATAGAACTGGTTTAAACCGGATAAAACCGGATTGAACCGGTTTAAACCGGTTTAAACCGGATAGAACCGGATAGAACTGGTTTAAACAGGATAAAAAGGGATTGAACCGGTTTAAACCGGATAGAACCGGTTTAAACCAGTTTAAACTGGATAGAACCGGATATAACCGGTTGAAACCGGATAAAACCGCATTGAACCGGTTAAAACAGTTTCAACCGGATAAAACCGGATTGAACCAGTTTAAACCAGATGAAACCGGATTTAACCGGTTTAAACCGGTTTAAACCGGATAAAACCGGATTGAACCAGTTTAAACCGGTTTAAACCAGATAGAACCGGATAGAACCGGTTTAAACCGGATTAAAACGGATTGGATCGGTTTAAACCGTTTTTAACCGGACAGAACAGGATAGAACCAGTTTAAAACGGTTTATACCGGATAGAACCGGATTGAACCGGTTTAAACCTGATATGACCGGTTTAAACCGGTTTAAACTGGATAGAACCGGATTGAACCGGCTTAAACCCCTTTAAACAGGATACAACCGGATTGAACCGGTTGAAACCGGATAGAACCGGATTGAACCGGATAAAACCAGATTGAACTGGTTTAAACCTGTTTAAACTGGATAAAACCGAATTGAACTGGTTTAAACCAGTTTGAACTGTATAGAACCGGTTTAAACCGGTTTAAACTGGATAAAACCGGGTTGAACCGGTTTAAACGTGATTAAACCGGATAAAACCTGATTGATCCGGTTTAGACTTGATAAAACCGGATTGAACCGGTTTAAACCGGTTTAAACAGGATAAAATCGGACTGAACCGGTTTAAACTGGTTTAAACTGGTTAAAAACGGATTGAACCGTTTTATACTTGATAAAACCGGATTGAACCAGTTTAAACCGGTTTATTCCGGATAAAAACGTATTGAACCGGTATAAACTGGTTTAAACTGGATAAAACCGGATAGAAAAGGTTTAAACCGGGTAAAAACGGATAGAACCGTATTGAACCGGTTTAAAAAGTTTTAAACCGGATAAAAACTGATTGAACCGGTTCAAACCGGTTTAAACCGGATAAAACCGGCTTGAACCGGTTTAAACCGGATAAAAACGGATAGAACCGGATTGAACCAGTTTAAACCGGTTTAAACCAAATGAAACCAGATAGAACCGGTTTAAACCGGATAGAACCAGATTAAACCAGTTTGAAACGGTTGAATCCGGTTTCAAACGGATAGAAACGGATTGAACCGGTTTAAACCGGTTTAAGGTGGATAAAACCGCATTGAACCGGTTTAAACCGGATAAAACCAAACCGATCTGGTTTAAACCGGTTTAAAACGGATAAAACAGGATAGAACTGCTTTAAAGCGGAGAGGAAGGGACTGAACCGGTTTAAACCAGATTAATCCAGATTAAACCGGATAAAACCCGATTGAACCGGTTTAAACCTGTTTAAACTGGATAAATCCGGATTGAACCGGTTTAAACCGGTTAGAACCGTATAGAACCGAATTGAACATGTTTAAACCGGATAAAACCAGATTGAACCGGTTTAAACCGGTTTGAACGGTATAGAACCGGATTGATAGTGTTTCAACCGGATAAAACCGGATTGAACCGGTTTAAACCGGATAAAACTGGATGGAAACGGTTTAAACCGGATAGAACCGGATTGAACCGGTTTAAACCAGAAAAACCAGATGGAACCTGTTTAAACTGGATAAAACCGGACTGAACTGGTTTAAACCAGTTTGAACAGGATAAAATCGGACTGAACCGGTTTAAACTGGTTTAAACTGGTTAAAAACATATTGAACCGGTTTAAACCAGAAAAACCGGATTGAACCTGTTTAAACTGCATAAAACTGGACTGAACTGGTTAAAACCGGATAAAACCGGATTCATGCGGTTTAAACTGGTTTTAATAGGATAAAACCGGATAGATCCGTGTTGAACCGGATTGAACAGGTTTAAACCGGTTCAAATCGGATAAAACCGGATTGAACCGGTTTCAACCGGATAAAACCGGTTTAAACAGGATAGAACCAGATTGAACCAGTTTAAACCGGTTTAAACCAGATAAAAGCGGATTGAACCGGTTTAAACAGGATAGAACCGGACTGAACCGGTTTAAACAGGTTTAAAGTGGATAAAACCGGATTGAACTGGTTTAAACAGGATAAAACCGGATTGAACCGGTTTAAACCGCATAAAACCAGATAGAACTGGTTTATAATGGATAGAACCGGATTGAACTGGTTTAAACCGGTTTAAACTGGATAAAACCGGGTTGAACCGGTTTAAACGTGATTAAACCGGATAAAACCGGATTGATCCGGTTTAGACTTGATAAAACCGGATTGAACCGGTTTAAACCGGTTCAAACAGGATAAAATCGGACTGAACCGGTTTAAACTGGTTTAAACTGGTTAAAAACGGATTGAACCGTTTTATACTTGATAAAACCGGATTGAACCAGTTTAAACCGGTTTAATCCGGATAAAAACGTATTGAACCGGTTTAAACTGGTTTAAACCAGATAAAACCGGATAGAAAAGGTTTAAACTGGGTAAAAACGGATAGAACCGTATTGAACCGGTTTAAAAAGGTTTAAACCGGATAAAACCGGCTTGAACCGGTTTAAACCGGATAAAAACGGATAGAACCGGATTGAACCGGTTTAAACCGGTTTAAACCAAATGAAACCAGATAGAACCGGTTTAAACCGGATAGAACCAGATTAAACCAGTTTGAACCGGTTGAAACCGGTTTCAAACGGATAGAACCGGATTGAACCGGTTTAAACCGGTTTAAGGTGGATCAAACCGGATTGAACTGGTTTAAACAGGATGAACCCGAATTGAACCGGTTTAAAATGGTTTAAACAGGATAAAACCGCATGGAACCGGTTTAAACCGGATAAAACCGGACCGATCCGGTTTAAACCGGTTTAAAACGGATAAAACAGGATAGAACTGCTTTAAAGCGGATAGGAAGGGACTGAACCGGTTTAAACCAGATTAATCCAGATTAAACCGGATAAAACCCGAGTGAACCGGTTTAAACCTGTTTAAACCGGATAAAACCGGATTGAACCGGTTTAAACCGGTTAGAACCGTATAGAACCGAATTGAACGTGTTTAAACCGGATAAAACCGGATTGAACTGGTTTAAACCGGTTTGAACCGTATAGAACCGGATTGATAGTGTTTAAACCGGATAAAACCGGATTGAACCGGTTTAAACCGGATAAAACCGGATGGAAACGGTTTAAAACGGATAGAACCGGATTGAACCGGTTTAAACTTGATAAAACCGGACTGAACCGGTTAAAACCGGATAAAACCGGATTGATGCGGTTTAAACTGGTTTAAAAAGGATAAAACCGGATAGATCCGGGTTGAATCGGATTGAACCGGTTTAAACCGGTTTAAACCAGATAAAAGTGGATTGAACCGGTTTAAACAGGATAGAACGGACTGAACCGGTTTAAACAGGTTTAAAGTGGATAAAACAGGATTGAACTGGTTTAAACAGGATAAAACCAGATCGAACCGGTTTAAACTGGATAAAACCAGATAGAACTGGTTTATAACGGATAGAACCGGATTGAACTGGTTTAAACCGGTTTAATCCGGATAAAACCGGGTTGAACCGGTTTAAACCAGATAAAACCGGATTGAACCGGTTTAAACCGTATGAATCCGGATAGAACCGGTTTAAACAGGTTTAATCCGGATAAAACCGGATTGAACCGGTTTAAACGGGATAAAACCGGATTCAACAAGTTTAAACCGGTTTAAACCGGATAGAACCGGATAAAAACAGATTGAACTGGCTTATACCGGATTAAACCGGATTGAACCGGCTTAAACAGGTTTAAACCGGATAGAACCGGATAGAACCGGTTTAAAACGGATAAAACTAGATTGAACAGGTTTAAACTGGTTTAAACCGGATAAAACCGAATTGAGCCGGTTTAAACCAGTTTAAACTGGAGAAAACCGGACTGAACCGGTTTAAACCGGATAAAAACGGATTGTAACAGTTTAAACCGGTTTAAACCGGATAGAACCGGTTTAAACCGGATAAAACCGGATTGAACCGGTTAAACTGGTTTCAACCAGATAAAACCGCATTGAACCAGTTTAAACCATATAAAACCGGATTGAACCAGTTTAAACCGGTTTAAACCGGATGAAACCGAATTGAACCGGTTTAAACCAGATAAAACCGGATTGAACCAGTTTAAACCGGTTTAAACCAGATAGAACTAGATAGAACCGTTTTAAACCGGTTTAAACTGTATAAAACCGGATAGAAACGGTTTAAACCGGTTTAAACCGGATAGAACCGGATAGAACCGGTTTAAACCGGATAAAACCGGATAAAACCGGCATGAACCAGTTTAAACCGGTTGAAACCGGATAAAACCGGATTGAACCAGTTTAAACCGGTTTAAACTGGATAAAAACAGATTGAACCGGTTTATACCGGATAAAATCGGATTGAACCGGCTTAAACAGGTTTAAACAGGATAGAACCGAATAGAACCGGTTTAAAACGGATAAAAACTGATAGAACCAGACTGAACCCGTTTAAACCGGTTTAAGCCAGATGAAACCGGATAGAACCGGTTTAAACTGGATAAAATCGGATTGAACCAGTTTAAACCGGATTAAACTGGAAAGAACTGGTTTACACCGGATAGAAGATGATTGAACCGGTATAAACCGGATAGAATCGGATAGAACTGTTTTAAAGCAGATAGAAAGGGATTGAACCGTTTTAAACCGGTTTAAACTGGATAAAACCGGATTGAACCGGTTTAAACCGGATAAAACCGGATTGAACCGGTTTAAACCGGTGTGAACCGGATAGATCGGTTAAAACCGGATAAAAGAGGATTGAACCGGTTTTAACCCGTTTAAACCGGATAGAACCGGTTTAAACAGGATTAAACCGGATTGAACCAGGTTAAACCGGATAAAACCGGATTGAACCAGTTTAAACCGGATAAAACCGGATTGAACCGGTTTAAACCGGTTTCAAGTTTATTGAACCGTACTGAACTGGTTTAAACCAGATAAAACCGGATTGAACCCTTTTAAACCAGTTTAAACTGGATAGAACCGGATAGAATGGGTTCAAACCGGATAAAACCGGATTGAAACGGTTAAACCAGTTTCAACCGGATAAAACTGGATAGAACCAGTTTACACCAGATAAAACCGGATTGAACCGGTTTAAACCGGTTTAAACCGGATGATACCGGATTTAACCGGTATAAACCGGTTTAAACGGGAAAAAACCGGATTGAACCAGTTTAAACCGGTTTAAACCGGAGAAAACCGGATTGAACTGGTTTAAACTGGTTTAAATCGGATAGAAACGGATTTAACAGGTTTAAACCGGATAAACCCAGATTGAACAGGTTTAAACCAGTTTAAACTGGATAGAACCGGATAGAACCGGTTTAAACCGGATAAAACCGGATTGAACCGGTTTAAACCGGATAGAACCGGATAGAACTGGTTTAAACAGGATAAAACGGGATTGAACCGGTTTAAACCGGATAGAACCGGTTTAAACCAGTTTAAACTGGATAGAACCGGATATAACCGGTTGAAACCGGATAAAACCGCATTGAACCGGTTAAAACAGTTTCAACCGGATAAAACCGGATTGAACCAGTTTAAACCAGATGAAACCGGATTTAACCGGTTTAAACCGGTTTAAACCGGATAAAACCGGATTGAACCAGTTTAAACCGGTTTAAACCAGATAGAACCGGATAGAACCGGTTTAAACCGGATTAAAACGGATTGGATCGGTTTAAACCGGTTTTAACCGTACAGAACAGGATAGAACCAGTTTAAAACAGTTTAAACCGGATAGAACCGGATTGAACCGGTTTAAACCTGATATGACCGGTTTAAACCCGTTTAAACTGGATAGAACCTGATTGAACCGGCTTAAACCCCTTTAAACAGGATACAACCGGATTGAACCGGTTGAAATCGGATAGAACCGGATTGAACCGGATAAAACCAGATTGAACTGGTTTAAACCTGTTTATACTGGATAAAACCGGATTGAACTGGTTTAAACCAGTTTGAACTGTATAGAACCGGATTGAACGTGTTTAAACCGGATAAAATCGGATTGAACCGGTTTAAACCGGTTTGAACCGTATAGAACCGGATTGAACGTGTTTAAACCGGATAAAACCGGATTGAACCGGTTTAAACCGGATAAAACCAGATGGAAACCGTTTAAACCGGATAAAACCGGATTGAACCGGTTTAAACCAGAAAAACCGGATTGAACCTGTTTAAACTGCATAAAACTGGACTGAACCGGTTAAAACCGGATAAAACCGGATTCATGCGGTTTAAACTGGTTTTAATAGGATAAAACCGGATAGATCCGTGTTGAACCGGATTGAACAGGTTTAAACCGGTTCAAATCGGATAAAACCAGATTGAACCGGTTTAAACCAGATGGTTTAAACAGGATAGAACCAGATTGAACCAGTTTAAACCGGTTTAAACCAGATAAAAGCGGATTGAACCGGTTTAAACAGGATAGAACTGGACTGAAGCGGTTTAAACAGGTTTAAAGTGGATAAAACCGGATTGAACTGGTTTAAAGAGGATAAAACCGGATTGAACCGGTTTAAACCGCATAAAACCAGATAGAACTGGTTTATAACGGATAGAACCGGATTGAACTGGTTTAAACCGGTTTAAACTGGATAAAACCGGGTTGAACCGGTTTAAACGTGATTAAACCGGATAAAACCGGATTGATCCGGTTTAGACTTGATAAAACCGGATTGAACCGGTTTAAACCGGTTTAAACAGGATAAAATCGGACTGAACCGGTTTAAACTGGTTTAAACTGGTTAAAAACGGATTGAACCGTTTTATACTTGATAAAACCGGATTGAACCAGTTTAAACCGGTTTCATCCGGATAAAAACGTATTGAACCGGTTTAAACTGGTTTAAACCGGATAAAACCGGATAGAAAAGGTTTAAACCGGGTAAAATCGGATAGAACCGTATTGAACCGGTTTAAAAAGGTTTAAACAGGATAAAACCGGCTTGAACCGGTTTAAACCGGATAAAAACGGATAGAACCGGATTGAACCGGTATAAACCGGTTTAAACCAAATGAAACCAGATAGAACCGGTTTAAACCGGATAGAACCAGATTAAACCAGTTTGAACCGGTTGAAACCGGTTTCAAACGGATAGAACCGGATTGAACCGGTTTAAACCGGTTTAAGGTGGATAAAACCGGATTGAACTGGTTTAAACAGGATAAAATCGGATTGAACCGGCTTAAACAGGTTTAAACAGGATAGAACCGGATAGAACCGGTTTAAAACGGATAAAAACTGATAGAACCAGACTGAACCCGTTTAAACCGGTTTAAGCCAGATGAAACCGGATAGAACCGGCTTAAACTGGATAAAATCGGATTGAACCAGTTTAAACCGGATTAAACCGGAAAGAACTGGTTCACACCGGATAGAAGATGATTGAACCGGTATAAACCGGATAGAACCGGATAGAACTGTTTTAAAGCAGATAGAAAGCTATTGAACCGTTTTAAACCGGTTTAAACCAGATAAAACCAGATTGAACCAGTTTCAACCGGTTTAAACTGGATAAAACCGGATTGAACCGGTTTAAACCGGATAAAACCGGATTGAACCGGTTTAAACCGGTGTGAACCGGATAGATCGGTTAAAACCGGATAAAAGAGGATTGAACCGGTTTAAACCGGTTTAAACCGGATAGAACCGGTTTAAACAGGATTAAACCGGATTGAACCAGTTTAAACCGCATAAAACCGGATTGAACCAGCTTAAACCGGATAAAACCGGATTGAACCGGTTTAAACCGGTTTCAAATTTATTGAACCGTACTGAACTGGTTTAAACCAGATAAAACCGGATTGAACCCTTTTAAACCAGTTTAAACTGGATAGAACCGGATAGAACTGGTTTAAACCGGATAAAACCGGATTGAACCGGTTTAAACTGGTTTAAATCGGATAGAAACGGATTTAACTGGTTTAAACCGGATAAACCCGGATTGAACAGGTTTAAACCAGTTTACACCGGATAGAACCGGATAGAACCGGTTTCAACCGGATAAAACCGGATTGAACCGGTTTAAACCGGTTTAAACCGGATAGAACCGGATAGAACTGGTTTAAACAGGATAAAACGGGATTGAACCGGTTTAAACCGGATAGAACCGGTTTAAACCAGTTTAAACTGGATAGAACCGGATATAACCGGCTGAAACCGGATAAAACCGCATTGAACCGGTTAAAACAGTTTCAACCGGATAAAACCGGATTGAACCAGTTTAAACCGGTTTAAACCAGATAGAACCGGATAGAACCGGTTTAAACCGGATTAAAACGGATTGGATCGGTTTAAACCGGTTTTAACTGGACAGAACAGGATAGAACCAGTTTAAAACGGTTTAAACCGGATAGAACCGGATTGAACCGGTTTAAACCTGATATGACCGGTTTAAACCGGTTTAAACTGGATAGAACCGGATTGAACCGGCTTAAAACCCTTTAAACAGGATACAACCGGATTGAACCGGTTGAAACCGGATAGAACCGGATTGAACCGGATAAAACCAGATTGAACTGGTTTAAACCTGTTTAAACTGGATAAAACCGGATTGAACTGGTTTAAACCAGTTTGAACTGTATAGAACCGGATTGAACGTGTTTAAACTGGATAAAACCGGATTGAACCGGTTTAAACCGGTTTGAACCGTATAGAACCGGATTGAACGTGTTTAAACCGGATAAAACCGGATTGAACCGGTTTAAACTGGATAAAACCAGATGGAAACGGTTTAAACCGGATAAAACCGGATTGAACCGGTTTAAACCAGAAAAACCGGATTGAACCTGTTTAAACTGCATAAAACTGGACTGAACCGGTTAAAACCGGATAAAACCGGATTCATGCGGTTTAAACTGGTTTTAATAGGATAAAACCGGATAGATCCGTGTTGAACCGGATTGAACAGGTTTAAACTGGTTCAAATCGGATAAAACCGGATTGAACCGGTTTAAACCGGATAAAACCGGTTTAAACAGGATAGAACCAGATTGAACCAGTTTAAACCGGTTTAAACCAGATAAAAGCGGATTGAACCGGTTTAAACAGGATAGAACCGGACTGAACCGGTTTAAACAGTTTTAAAGTGGATAAAACCGGATTGAACTGGTTTAAAAAGGATAAAACCGGATTGAACCGGTTTAAACCGCATAAAACCAGATAGAACTGGTTTATAACGGATAGAACCGGATTGAACTGGTTTAAACCAGTTTGAACTGTATAGAACCGGTTTAAACCGGTTTAAACTGGATAAAACCGGGTTGAACCGGTTTAAACTGGTTTAAACCGGATAAAACCGGATAGAAAAGGTTTAAACCGGGTAAAAACGGATAGAACCGTATTGAACCGGTTTAAAAAGGTTTAAACCGGATAAAAACTGATTGAACCGGTTCAAACCGGTTTAAACCGGATAAAACCGGCTTGAACCGGTTTAAACCGGATAAAAACGGATAGAACCGGATTGAACCGGTTTAAACCGGTTTAAACCAAATGAAACCAGATAGAACCGGTTTAAACCGGATAGAACCAGATTAAACCAGTTTGAACCGGTTGAATCCGGTTTCAAACGGATAGAAACGGATTGAACCGGTTTAAACCGGTTTAAGGTGGATAAAACCGGATTGAACTGGTTTAAACAGAATGAAACCAAATTGAACCGGTTTAAAATGGTTTAAACTGGATAAAACCGCATTGAACCGGTTTAAACCGGATAAAACCAAACCGATCCGGTTTAAACCGGTTTAAAACGGATAAAACAGGATAGAACTGCTTTAAAGCGGAGAGGAAGGGACTGAACCGGTTTAAACCAGATTAATCCAGATTAAACCGGATAAAACCCGATTGAACCGGTTTAAACCTGTTTAAACTGGATAAATCCGGATTGAACCGGTTTAAACCGGTTAGAACCGTATAGAACCGAATTGAACGTGTTTAAACCGGATAAAACCGGATTGAACCGGTTTAAACCGGTTTGAACGGTATAGAACCGGATTGATAGTGTTTCAACCGGATAAAACCGGATTGAACCGGTTTAAACCGGATAAAACCGGATGGAAACGGTTTAAACCGGATAGAACCGGATTGAACCGGTTTAAACCAGAAAAACCAGATTGAACCTGTTTAAACTGGATAAAACCGGACTGAACTGGTTTAAACCAGTTTGAACAGGATAAAATCGGACTGAACCGGTTTAAACTGGTTTAAACTGGTTAAAAACGGATTGAACCGGTTTAAACCAGAAAAACCAGATTGAACCTGTTTAAACTGCATAAAACTGGACTGAACCGGTTAAAACCGGATAAAACCGGATTCATGCGGTTTAAACTGGTTTTAATAGGATAAAACCGGATAGATCCGTGTTGAACCGGATTGAACAGGTTTAAACCGGTTCAAATCGCATAAAACCGGATTGAACCGGTTTAAACCGGATAAAACCGGTTAAAACAGGATAGAACCAGATTGAACCAGTTTAAACCGGTTTAAACCAGATAAAAGCGGATTGAACCGGTTTAAACAGGATAGAACCGGACTGAACCGGTTTAAACAGGTTTAAAGTGGATAAAACCGGATTGAACTGGTTTAAACAGGATAAAACCGGATTGAACCGGTTTAAACCGCATAAAACCAGATAGAACTGGTTTATAATGGATAGAACCGGATTGAACTGGTTTAAACCGGTTTAAACTGGATAAAACCGGGTTGAACCGGTTTAAACGTGATTAAACCGGATAAAACCGGATTGATCCGGTTTAGACTTGATAAAACCGGATTGAACCGGTTTAAACCGGTTTAAACAGGATAAAATCGGACTGAACCGGTTTAAACTGGTTTAAACTGGTTAAAAACGGATTAAACCATTTTATACTTGATAAAACCGGATTGAACCAGTTTAAACCGGTTTAATCCGGATAAAAACGTATTGAACCGGTTTAAACTGGTTTAAACCGGATAAAACCGGATAGAAAAGGTTTAAACTGGGTAAAAACGGATAGAACCGTATTGAACCGGTTTAAAAAGGTTTAAACCGGATAAAACCGGCTTGAACCGGTTTAAACCGGATAAAAACGGATAGAACCGGATTGAACCGGTTTAAACCGGTTTAAACCAAATGAAACCAGATAGTACCGGTTTAAACCGGATAGAACCAGATTAAACCAGTTTGAACCGGTTGAAACCGGTTTCAAACGGATAGAACCGGATTGAACCGGTTTTAACCGGTTTAAGGTGGATCAAACCGGATTGAACTGGTTTAAACAGGATGAAACCGAATTGAACCGGTTTAAAATGGTTTAAACAGGATAAAACCGCATGGAACCGGTTTAAACCGGATAAAACCGGACCGATCCGGTTTAAACCGGTTTAAAACGGATAAAACAGGATAGAACTGCTTTAAAGCGGATAGGAAGGGACTGAACCGGTTTAAACCAGATTAATCCAGATTAAACGGGATAAAACCCGATTGAACCAGTTTAAACCTGTTTAAACCGGATAAAACCGGATTGAACCGGTTTAAACCGGTTAGAACCGTATAGAACCGAATTGAACGTGTTTAAACCGGATAAAACCGGATTGAACTGGTTTAAACCGGTTTGAACCGAATAGAACCGGATTGATAGTGTTTAAACCGGATAAAACCGGATTGAACCGGTTTAAACCGGATAAAACCGGATGGAAACGGTTTAAAACGGATAGAACCGGATTGAACCGGTTTAAACCAGAAAAACCGGATTGAACCTGTTTAAACTGGATAAAACCGGACTGAACCGGTTAAAACCGGATAAAACCGGATTGATGCGGTTTAAACTGGTTTAAAAAGGATAAAACCGGATAGATCCGGGTTGAATCGGATTGAACCGGTTTAAACCGGTTTAAACCAGATAAAAGTGGATTGAACCGGTTTAAACAGGATAGAACGGACTGAACCGGTTTAAACAGGTTTAAAGTGGATAAAACAGGATTGAACTGGTTTAAACAGGATAAAAGCAGATCGAACCGGTTTAAACTGGATAAAACCAGATAGAACTGGTTTATAACGGATAGAACCGGATTGAACTGGTTTAAACCGGTTTAATCCGGATAAAACCGGGTTGAACCGGTTTAAACCAGATAAAACCGGATTGAACCGGTTTAAACCGTATGAATCCGGATAGAACCGGTTTAAACAGGTTTAATCCGGATAAAACCGGATTGAACCGGTTTAAACGGGATAAAACCGGATTCAACAAGTTTAAACCGGTTTAAACCGGATAGAACCGGATAAAAACAGATTGAACTGGCTTATACCGGATTCAACCGCATTGAACCGGCTTAAACAGGTTTAAACCGGATAGAACCGGATAGAACCGGTTTAAAACGGATAAAACTAGATTGAACAGGTTTAAACTGGTTTAAACCGGATAAAACCGAATTGAGCCGGTTTAAACCAGTTTAAACTGGAGAAAACCGGACTGAACCGGTTTAAACCGGATAAAAACGGATTGTAACAGTTTAAACCGGTTTAAACCGGATAGAACCGGTTTAAACCGGATAAAACCGGATTGAACCGGTTAAACTGGTTTCAACCAGATAAAACCGCATTGAACCAGTTTAAACCATATAAAACCGGATTGAACCAGTTTAAACCGGTTTAAACCGGATGAAACCGAATTGAACCGGTTTAAACCAGATAAAACCGGATTGAACCAGTTTAAACCGGTTTAAACCACATAGAACTAGATAGAACCGTTTTAAACCGGTTTAAACTGTATAAAACCGGATAGAAACGGTTTAAACCGGTTTAAACCGGATAGAACCGGATAGAACCGGTTTAAACCGGATAAAACCGGATTGAACGGGTTCAAACTGGTTTAAACCGGTTAAACTGGATAAAACCGGATAGAACCGGTTTAAACCGGATAAAACCGGATAAAACCGGCATGAACCAGTTTAAACCGGTTGAAACCGGGTAAAACCGGATTGAACCAGTTTCAACCGGTTTAAACCGGATAAAAACAGATTGAACCGGTTTATACCGGATAAAATCGGATTGAACCAGCTTAAACAGGTTTAAACAGGATAGAACCGAATAGAACCGGTTTAAAACGGATAAAAACTGATAGAACCAGACTGAACCCGTTTAAACCGGTTTAAGCCAGATGAAAACGGATAGAACCGGTTTAAAATGGATAAAATCGGATTGAACCAGTTTAAACCGGATTAAACTGGAAAGAACTGGTTTACACCGGATAGAAGATGATTGAAGAGGTATAAACCGGATAGAACCGGATAGAACTGTTTTAAAGCAGATAGAAAGGGATTGAACCGTTTTAAACCGGTTTAAACTGGATAAAACCGGATTGAACCGGTTTAAACCGGATAAAACCGGATTGAACCGGTTTAAACCGGTGTGAACCGGATAGATCGGTTAAAATTGGATAAAAGAGGATTGAACCGGTTTTAACCAGTTTAAACCGGATAGAACCGGTTTAAACAGGATTAAACCGGATTGAACCAGGTTAAACCGGATAAAACCGGATTGAACCAGTTTAAACCGGATAAAACCGGATTGAACCGGTTTAAACCGGATTCAAGTTTATTGAACCGTACTGAACTGGTTTAAACCAGATAAAACCGGATTGAACCCTTTTAAACCAGTTTAAACTGGATAGAACCGGATAGAATGGGTTAAAACCAGAAAAAACCGGATTGAAACGGTTAAACCAGTTTCAACCGGATAAAACTGGATAGAACCAGTTTACACCAGATAAAACCGGACTGAACCAGTTTAAACCGGTTTAAACTGGAGAAAACCGGATTGAACTGGTTTAAACTGGTTTAAATCGGATAGAAACGGATTTAACAGGTTTAAACCGGATAAACCCAGATTGAACAGGTTTAAACCAGTTTAAACTGGATAGAACCGGATAGAACCGGTTTAAAGCGGATAAAACCGGATTGAACCGGTTTAAAATGGTTTAAACAGGATAAAACCGCATTGAACCGGTTTAAACCGGATAAAACCAAACCGATCCGGTTTAAACCGGTTTAAAACGGATAAAACAGGATAGAACTGCTTTAAAGTGGATAGGAAGGGACTGAACCGGTTTAAACCAGATTAATCCAGGTTAAACCGGATAAAACCCGATTGAACCGGTTTAAACCTGTTTAAACTGGATAAATCCGGATTGAACCGGTTTAAACCGGTTAGAACCGTATAGAACCGAATTGAACGTGTTTAAACCGGATAAAACCGGATTGAACCGGTTTAAACCGGTTTGAACGGTATAGAACCGGATTGATAGTGTTTCAACCGGATAAAACCGGATTGAACCGGTTTAAACCGGATAAAACCGGATGGAAACGGTTTAAACCGGATAGAACCGGATTGAACCGGTTTAAACCAGAAAAATCGGATTGAACCAGTTGAAACTGGATAAAACCGGACTGAACTGGTTTAAACCAGTTTGAACTGTATAGAACCGGATTGAACGTGTTTAAACCGGATAAAACCGGATTGAATTGTTTAAGCCGGTTTGAACCGTATAGATCCGGATTGAACGTGTTTAAACCGGATAAAACCGGATTGAACCGGTTTAAACCGGATAAAACCAGATGGAAACGGTTTAAACCGGATAAAACCGGATTGAACCGGTTTAAACCAGAAAAACCGGATTGAACCTGTTTAAACTGCATAAAACTGGACTGAACCGGTTAAAACCGGATAAAACCGGATTCATGCGGTTTAAACTGGTTTTAATAGGATAAAACCGGATAGATCCGTGTTGAACCGGATTGAACAGGTTTAAACCGGTTCAAATCGGATAAAACCGGATTGAACCGGTTTAAACCGGATAAAACCGGTTTAAACAGGATAGAACCACATTGAACCAGTTTAAACCGGTTTAAACCAGATAAAAGCGGATTGAACCGGTTTAAACAGGATAGAACCGGACTGAACCGGTTTAAACAGGTTTAAAGTGGATAAAACCGGATTGAACTGGTTTAAACAGGATAAAACCGGATTGAACCGGTTTAAACCGCATAAAACCAGATAGAACTGGTTTATAACGGATAGAACCGGATTGAACTGGTTTAAACCGGTTTAAACTGGATAAAACCGGGTTGAACCGGTTTAAACGTGATTAAACCGGATAAAACCGGATTGATCCGGTTTAGACTTGATAAAACCGGATTGAACCGGTTTAAACCGGTTTAAACAGGATAAAATCGGACTGAACCGGTTGAAACTGGTTTAAACTGGTTAAAAACGGATTGAACCGTTTTATACTTGATAAAACCTGATTGAACCAGTTTAAACCGGTTTAATCCGGATAAAAACGTATTGAACCGGTTTAAACTGGTTTTAACCGGATAAAACCGGATAGAAAAGGTTTAAACCGGGTAAAAACGGATAGAACCGTATTGAACCGGTTTAAAAAGGTTTAAACCGGATAAAACCGGCTTGAACCGGTTTAAACCGGATAAAAACGGATAGAACCGGATTGAACCGGTTTAAACCGGTTTAAACCAAATGAAACCAGATAGAACCGGTTTAAACCGGATAGAACCAGATTAAACCAGTTTGAACCGGTTGAAACCGGTTTCAAACGGATAGAACCGGATTGAACCGGTTTAAACCGGTTTAAGGTGGATCAAACCGGATTGAACTGGTTTAAACAGGATGAAACCGAATTGAACCGGTTTAAAATGGTTTAAACAGGATAAAACCGCATGGAACCAGTTTAAACCGGATAAAACCGGACCGATCCGGTTTAAACCAGTTTAAAACGGATAAAACAGGATAGAACTGCTTTAAAGCGGATAGGAAGGGACTGAAACGGTTTAAACCAGATTAATCCAGATTAAACCGGATAAAACCCGATTGAAACGGTTTAAACCTGTTTAAACTGGATAAATCCGGATTGAACCGGTTTAAACCGGTTAGAACCGTATAGAACCGAATTGAACGTGTTTAAACCGGATAAAACCGGATTGAACCGGTTTAAACCGGTTAGAACCGTATAGAACCGAATTGAACGTGTTTAAACCGGATAAAACCGGATTGAACTGGTTTAAACCGGTTTGAACCGTATAGAACCGGATTGATAGTGTTTAAACCGGATAAAACCGGATTGAACCGGTTTAAACCGGATAAAACCGGATGGAAACGGTTTAAAACGGATAGAACCGGATTGAACCGGTTTAAACCAGAAAAACCGGATTGAACCTGTTTAAACTGGATAAAACCGGACTGAACAGGTTAAAACCGGATAAAACCGGATTGATGCGGTTTAAACTGGTTTAAAAAGGATAAAACCGGATAGATCCGGGTTGAACCGGATTGAACCGTTTTAAACCGATTTAAACCAGATAAAACTGGATTGAACCGGTTTAAACAGGATAGAACGGACTGAACTGGTTTAAACAGGTTTAAAGTGGATAAAACAGGATTGAACTGGTTTAAACAGGATAAAACCGGATTGAACCGGTTTAAACCGGATAAAACCAGATAGAACTGGTTTATAACGGATAGAACCGGATTGAACTGGTTTAAACCGGTTTAATCCGGATAAAACCGTGTTGAACCGGTTTAAACCAGATAAAACCGGATTGAACCGGTTTAAACCGGTTTAAACCGTATGAAACCGGATAGAACCGGTTTAAACAGGTTTAATCCGGATAAAACCGGATTGAACCGGTTTAAACGGGATAAAAGCGGATTCAACAAGTTTAAACCGCTTTAAACCGGATAGAACCGGATAAAAACAGATTGAACTGGCTTATACCGGATAAAACCGGATTGAACCGGCTTTAACAGGTTTAAACCGGATAGAACCGGATAGAACCGGTTTAAAACGGATAAAACTAGATTGAACAGGTTTAAACTGGTTTAAACCGGATAAAACCGAATTGAGCCGGTTTAAACCAGTTTAAACTGGAGAAAACCGGACTGAACCGGTTTAAACTGGATAAAAACGGATTGTAACAGTTTAAACCGGTTTAAACCGGATAGAACCGGTTTAAACCGGATAAAACCGGATTGAACCGGTTAAACTCGTTTCAACCAGATAAAACCGCATTGAACCAGTTTAAACCGGTTTAAACCGGATGAAACCGAATTGAACCGGTTTAAACCAGATAAAACCGGATTGAACCACTTTAAACCGGTTTAAACCAGATAGAACTAGATAGAACCGTTTTAAACCGGTTTAAACTGTATAAAACCGGATAGAAACGGTTTAAACCGGTTTAAACCGGATAGAACCGCATAGAACCGGTTTAAACCGGATAAAACCGGATTGAACGGGTTCAAACTGGTTTAAACCGGTTTAAACAGGATAAAACCGGATAGAACCGGTTTAAACCGGATAAAACCGGATAAAACCAGCATGAACCAGTTAAAACCGGTTGAAACCGGATAAAACCGGATTGAACCAGTTTAAACCGGTTTAAACTGGATAAAAACAGATTGAACCGGTTTATACCGGATAAAATCGGATTGAACCGGCTTAAACAGGTTTAAACCGGATAGAACCGGAAAGAACCGGTTTAAAACGTATAAAACTAGATTGAACAGGTTTAAACTGGTTTAAACCGGATAAAACCGAATTGAACCGGTTTAAACCAGTTTAAACCGGAGAAAACCGGACTGAACCGGTTTAAACCGGATAAAAACGGATTGTAACAGTTTAAACCGGTTTAAACCGGATAGAACTGGTTTAAACCGGATAAAACCGGATTGAACCAGATTGAACCAGTTTAAACCGGTTTAAACCGGATAAAAACAGATTGAACCGGTTTATACCGGATAAAATCGGATTGAACCGGCTTAAACAGGTTTAAACAGGATAGACCCGGATAGAACCGGTTTAAAATGGATAAAAACTGATAGAACCAGACTGAACCCGTTTAAACCGGTTTAAGCCAGATGAAACCGGATAGAAATGGTTTAAACTGGATAAAATCGGATTGAACCAGTTTAAACCGGATTAAACCGGAAAGAACCGGTTTACACCTGATAGAAGATGATTGAACCGGTATAAACCGGATAGAACCGGATAGAACTGGTTTAAAGCAGATAGAAAGGGATTGAACCGTTTTAAACCGGCTTAAACCGGATAAAACCAGATTGAACCAGTTTGAACCGGTTTAAACTGGATAAAACCGGATTGAACCAGTTTAAACCGGTGTGAACCGGATTGAACCGGTTTAAACCGGTGTGAACCGTATAGAACCGGATTGAACGTGTTTAAACCGGAAAAAACCGGATTGAACCGGTTTAAACCGGATAAAACCGGATGGAAACCTTTTAAACTGGATAGAACTGGATTGAACCGGTTTAAACCAGAAAAACCGGATTGAACCTGTTTAAACCGGATAAAAGCGGACTGAACCGGTTTAAACTGGATAAAACCGGATTGATCCGGTTTCAACTGGTTTAAAACGGATAAAACTGGATAGAACCGGGTTGAACCAGATTGAAGCGGTTTAAACCGGTTTAAACCAGAAAAAACCGGATAGAAAAGGTTTAAACCGAAAGAAAAGCAGATTGTACCGGATTAAACCGGTTTAAACCGGATAAAAACGGATTGAATAAGTTTAAACCGGATTGAACCAGTTTGAACCGGTTAAAAACGGATAGAACCAGATTGAACCGGTTTAAACTGGTTTAAGGTGGATAAAACCGGATTGAACTGGTTTAAACAGGATAAAACCGAATTGAACCGGTTTAAAATGGTTTACACAGGATAAAACCACATTGAACCGGTTTAAACCGGATAAAACCGGACCGATCCGGTTTAAACCGGTTTAAAACGGATAAAACAGGATACAACTGCTTTAAAGTGGATAGAAAGGGACTGAACCGGTTTAAACCAGATTAAACCGGATTAAACCGGATACAACCGGATTGAACCGGTTTAAAGCGGTTTGAACCGTATAGAACCGGATTGAACGTGTTTAAACCGGATAAAACCAGATTGAACCGGTTTGAACCGGTTTAAACCGGATAGATCGGTTTAAACCGGATAAAACAGGATTGAACCGCCTTAAACCGGTTTAAACCGGATAGAACCAGTTTAAACAGGATTAAACCGGATTGAACCGGTTTAAACATGATAAAACCGGATTGAACCGGTTTAAACCGGATAGAACCAGTTTAAACAGGATTAAACCGGATTGAACCGGTTTAAACATGATAAAACCGGATTGAACCGGTTTAAACCGGATAGAACCAGTTTAAACAGGAATAAACCGGATTGAACCGGTTTAAACAGGATAAAACCGGATTGAACCGGTTTAAATCGGATAGAACCGGATTGAACCGGTTTAAACCGGATAAACCCGGATTGAACCGGTTTGAACCGGTTTAAACCGGATAGATCGGTTAAAACCGGATAAAACAGGATTGAAACGGTTTAAACCGGATAAAACCGGATTGAACCGGTTTAAACCGGATAAAACCGGATTGAACTGGTTTAAACCGGTTTCAACCTTATTGAACTGTACTGAACTGGATTAAACCAGATAAAACCGGATTGAACCCTTTTAAACCAGTTTAAACTGGATAGAACTGGATAGAACGGGTTCAAACTGGATAAAACCGGATTAAACCGGTTAAACCAGTTTCAACCTGATAAAACCGGATTGAACCAGTTTACACCAGATAAAACCGGATTGAACCGGTTTAAACCGGTTTAAACCGGATGATACCGGATTTAACCGGTATAAACCGGTTTAAACGGGAAAAAACCGGATTGAACCAATTTAAACCGGTTTAAACTGGAGAAAACCGGATTGAACTGGTTTAAACTGGTTTAAATCGGATAGAAACGGATTTAACCGGTTTCAACCGGATAAACCCGGAATGAACAGGTTTAAACCAGTTTAAACAGGATAGAACCGGATAGAACCGGTTTAAACCGGATAAAACCGGATTGAACCGGTTTAAACCGGTTTAAACCGGATAGACCAGATAGAAATGGTTTAAACAGGATAAAACGGGATTGAACCGGTTTAAACCGGATAGAACCGGTTTAAACCAGTTTAAACCGGATAGAACCGGATATAACTGGTTGAAACCGGATAAAACCGCATTGAACCGGTTTAAACCGGATAAAACCGGATTGAACGGGTTCAAACTGGTTTAAACCGGTTTAAACAGGATAAAACCGGATAGAACCGGTTTAAACCGGATAAAACCGGATAAAACCAGCATGAACCAGTTAAAACCGGTTGAAACCGGATAAAACCGGATTGAACCAGTTTAAACCGGTTTAAACTGTATAAAAACAGATTGAACCGGTTTATACCGGATAAAATCGGATTGAACCGGCTTAAACAGGTTTAAACCGGATAGAACCGGAAAGAACCGGTTTAAAACGTATAAAACTAGATTGAACAGGTTTAAACTGGTTTAAACCGGATAAAACCGAATTGAACCGGTTTAAACCAGTTTAAACCGGAGAAAACCGGACTGAACCGGTTTAAACCGGATAAAAACGGATTGTAACAGTTTAAACCGGTTTAAACCGGATAGAACTAGTTTAAACCGGATAAAACCGGATTGAACCAGATTGAACCAGTTTAAACCGGTTTAAACCGGATAAAAACAGATTGAACCGGTTTATATCGG
Organism: Cynocephalus volans; assembly: GCF_027409185.1. Lineage (NCBI taxonomy): Eukaryota > Metazoa > Chordata > Mammalia > Dermoptera > Cynocephalidae > Cynocephalus > Cynocephalus volans. Next base: position 110,533,127 of record NC_084471.1, on the reverse strand, counting down.
ATAAAGTCGGATTGAACCGGCTTAAACAGGTTTAAACAGGATAGACCCGGATAGAACCGGTTTAAAACGGATAAAAACTGATAGAACCAGACTGAACCCGTTTAAACCGGTTTAAGCCAGATGAAACCGGATAGAAACGGTTTAAACTGGATAAAATCGGATTGAACCAGTTTAAACCGGATTAAACCGGAAAGAACCGGTTTACACCGGATAGAAGATGATTGAACCGGTATAAACCGGATAGAACCGGATAGAACTGGTTTAAAGCAGATAGAAAGGGATTGAACCGTTTTAAACCGGCTTAAACCGGATAGAACCAGATTGAACCAGTTTGAACCGGTTTAAACTGGATAAAACCGGATTGAACCAGTTTAAACCGGTGTGAACCGGATTGAACCGGTTTAAACCGGTGTGAACCGTATAGAACCGGATTGAACGTGTTTAAACCGGAAAAAACCGGATTGAACCGGTTTAAACCGGATAAAACCGGATGGAAACCTTTTAAACTGGATAGAACTGGATTGAACCGGTTTAAACCAGAAAAACCGGATTGAACCTGTTTAAACCGGATAAAAGCGGACTGAACCGGTTTAAACTGGATAAAACCGGATTGATCCGGTTTCAACTGGTTTAAAACGGATAAAACTGGATAGAACCGGGTTGAACCAGATTGAAGCGGTTTAAACCAGAAAAAACCGGATAGAACAGGTTTAAACCGAAAGAAAAGCAGATTGTACCGGATTAAACCGGTTTAAACCGGATAAAAACGGATTGAATAAGTTTAAACCGGATTGAACCAGTTTGAACCGGTTAAAAACGGATAGAACCAGATTGAACCGGTTTAAACCGGTTTAAGGTGGATAAAACCGGATTGAACTGGTTTAAACAGGATAAAACCGAATTGAACCGGTTTAAAATGGTTTACACAGGATAAAACCACATTGAACCGGTTTAAACCGGATAAAACCGGACCGATCCGGTTTAAACCGGTTTAAAACGGATAAAACAGGATACAACTGCTTTAAAGTGGATAGAAAGGGACTGAACCGGTTTAAACCAGATTAAACCGGATTAAACCGGATACAACCGGATTGAACCGGTTTAAAGCGGTTTGAACCGTATAGAACCGGATTGAACCTGTTTAAACCGGATAAAACCAGATTGAACCGGTTTGAACCGGTTTAAACCGGATAGATCGGTTTAAACCGGATAAAACAGGATTGAACCGCCTTAAACCGGTTTAAACCGGATAGAACCAGTTTAAACAGGATTAAACCGGATTGAACCGGTTTAAACATGATAAAACCGGATTGAACCGGTTTAAACCGGATAGAACCAGTTTAAACAGGATTAAACCGGATTGAACCGGTTTAAACATGATAAAACCGGATTGAACCGGTTTAAACCGGATAGAACCAGTTTAAACAGGATTAAACCGGATTGAACCGGTTTAAACAGGATAAAACCGGATTGAACCGGTTTAAATCGGATAGAACCGGATTGAACCGGTTTAAACCGGATAAACCCGGATTGAACCGGTTTGAACCGGTTTAAACCGGATAGATCGGTTAAAACCGGATAAAACAGGATTGAAACGGTTTAAACCGGATAAAACCGGATTGAACCGGTTTAAACCGGATAAAACCGGATTGAACTGGTTTAAACCGGTTTCAACCTTATTGAACTGTACTGAACTGGTTTAAACCAGATAAAACCGGATTGAACCCTTTTAAACCAGTTTAAACTGGATAGAACTGGATAGAACGGGTTCAAACTGGATAAAACCGGATTAAACCGGTTAAACCAGTTTCAACCTGATAAAACCGGATTGAACCAGTTTACACCAGATAAAACCGGATTGAACCGGTTTAAACCGGTTTAAACCGGATGATACCGGATTTAACCGGTATAAACCGGTTTAAACGGGAAAAAACCGGATTGAACCAATTTAAACCGGTTTAAACCGGAGAAAACCGGATTGAACTGGTTTAAACTGGTTTAAATCGGATAGAAACGGATTTAACCGGTTTCAACCGGATAAACCCGGAATGAACAGGTTTAAACCAGTTTAAACAGGATAGAACCGGATAGAACCGGTTTAAACCGGATAAAACCGGATTGAACCGGTTTAAACCGGTTTAAACCGGATAGACCGGATAGAAATGGTTTAAACAGGATAAAACGGGATTGAACCGGTTTAAACCGGATAGAACCGGATTGAACTGGTTTAAACCAGAAAAACCAGATTGAACCTGTTTAAACTGGATAAAATCGGATTGAACAGATCTAAACAGGATAAAACCGGATTGAACCGGTTTAAACCGCATAAAACCAGATAGAACTGGTTTATAACGGATAGAACCGGATTGAACTGGTTTAAACCGGTTTAAACTTGATAAAACCGGGTTGAACCGGTTTAAACGTGATTAAACCGGATAAAACCGGATTGATCCGGTTTAGACTTGATAAAACCGGATTGAACCGGTTTAAACAGGTTTAAACAGGATAAAATCGGACTGAACCGGTTTAAACTGGTTTAAACTGGTTAAAAACGGATTGAACCGTTTTATACTTGATAAAACCGGATTGAACCAGTTTAAACCGGTTTAAACCGGATGAAACCGAATTGAACCGGTTTAAACCAGATAAAATCGGATTGAACCAGTTTAAACCGGTTTAAACCGGATAGAACTAGACAGAACCATTTTAAACTGGTTTAAACCGTATAAAACTGGATAGAAACGGTTTAAACCGGGTAAAAACGGATAGAACCGTATTGAACTGGTTTAAAAAGGTTTAAACCAGATAAAAACTGATTGAACCGGTTCAAACCGTTTTAAACCAGATAAAACAGGCTTGAACCGGTTTAAACCGGATAAAAACGGATAGAACCGGATTGAACCGGTTTAAACCGGTTTAAACCAAATGAAACCAGATAGAACCGGTTTAAACCGGATAGAACCAGATTAAACCAGTTTGAACCGGTTGAAACCGGTTTCAAACGGATAGAACCGGATTGAACCGGTTTAAACCGGTTTAAGGTGGATAAAACCGGATTGAACTGGTTTAAACAGGATAAAACCGCATTGAACTGGTTTAAACCGGATAAAACCGGACCGATCCGGTTTAAACCGGTTTAAAACGGATAAAACAGGATAGAACTGCTTTAAGGCGGATAGGAAGGGACTGAACCGGTTTAAACCAGATTAATCCAGATTAAACCGGATAAAACCCGATTGAACCGGTTTAAACCTGTTAAAACTGGATAAATCCGGATTGAACCGGTTTAAACCGGTTAGAACCGTATAGAACCGAATTGAACGTGTTTAAACCGGATAAAACCGGATTGAACCGGTTTAAACCGGTTTGAACCGTATAGAACAGGATTGATAGAGTTTAAACCGGATAAAACCGGATTGAACCGGTTTAAACCGGATAAAACCGGATGGAAACGGTTTAAACCGGATAGAACAGTATTGAACCTGTTTAAACCAGAAAAAACGGATTGAACCTGTTTAAACTGGATAAAACCGGACTGAACCGGTTAAAACCGGATAAAACCGGATTGATGCGGTTTAAACTGGTTTAAAAAGGATAAAACCGGATAGATCCGGGTTGAACCGGATTGAACCGGTTTAAAACGGTTTAAACCAGATAAAAGCGGATTGAACCGGTTTAAACAGGATAGAACGGACTGAACCAGTTTAAACAGGTTTAAAGTGGATAAAACCGGATTGAACTGGTTTAAACAGGATAAAACCGGATTGAACCGGTTTAAACCGGATAAAACCAGATAGAACTGGTTTATAACGGATAGAACCGGATTGAACTGGTTTAAACCGGTTTAAACCGGATAAAACCGGGTTGAACCGGTTTAAACCAGATAAAACCGGATTGAACCGTTTTAAACCGGTTTAAACCGTATGAAACCGGATAGAACCGGTTTAAACAGGTTTAATCCGGATAAAACCGGATTGAACAGGTTTAAACGGTATAAAACCGGATTCAACAAGTTTAAACCGGTTTAAACCGGATAGAACCGGATAAAAACATATTGAACTGGCTTATACCAGATAAAACAGGATTGAACCGGCTTAAACAGGTTTAAACCGGATAGAACCGGATAGAACTGGTTTAAAACGGATAAAACTAGATTGAACAGGTTTAAACTGGTTTAAACCGGATAAAACTGAATTGAACCGGTTTAAACCAGTTTAAACTGAAGAAAACCGGACTGAACCGGTTTAAACCGGATAAAAACGGATTGTAACAGTTTAAACCGGTTTAAACCGGATAGAACCGCTTTAAACCGGATAAAACCGGATTGAACCGGTTAAACCGGTTTCAACCAGATAAAACCGCATTGAACCAATTTAAACCATATAAAACCGGATTGAACCGGTTTAAACCGGTTTAAACCGGATGAAACCGAATTGAACCGGTTTAAACCAGATAAAACCGGATTGAACCAGTTTAAACCGGTTTAAACCGGATAGAACTAGATAGAACCGTTTTAAACTGGTTTAAACCGTATAAAACCGGATAGAAACGGTTTAAACCGGTTTAAACCGGATAGAACCGGATAGAACCGGTTTAAACCGGATAAAATCTGATTGAACGGGTTCAAACTGGTTTAAACCGGTTTAAACTGGATAAAACCGGATAGAACAGGTTTAAACCGAAAGAAAAGCAGATTGTACCGGATTAAACCGGTTGAAACCGGATAAAACCGCATTGAACCGGTTAAAACAGTTTCAACCGGATAAAACCGGATTGAACCAGTTTAAACCAGATGAATCCGGATTTAACCGGTTTAAACCGGTTTAAACCAGATAAAAGTGGATTGAACCGGTTTAAACAGGATAGAACGGACTGAACCGGTTTAAACAGGTTTAAAGTGGATAAAAGAGGATTGAACTGGTTTAAACAGGATAAAACCAGATTGAACCGGTTTAAACTGGATAAAACCAGATAGAACTGGTTTATAACGGATAGAACCGGATTGAACTGGTTTAAACCGCTTTAATCCGGATAAAACCGTGTTGAACCGGTTTAAACCAGATAAAACCGGATTGAACCGGTTTAAACCGGTTTAAACCGTATGAAACCGGATAGAACCGGTTTAAACAGGTTTAATCCGGATAAAACCGGATTGAACCGGTTTAAACGGGATAAAACCGGATTCAACAAGTTTAAACCGGTTTAAACCGGATAGAACTGGATAAAAACAGATTGAACTGGCTTATACCGGATAAAACCGGATTGAACCGGCTTAAACAGGTTTAAACCGGATAGAACCGGATAGAACCGGTTTAAAACGGATAAAACTAAATTGAACAGGTTTAAACTGGTTTAAACCGGATAAAACCGAATTGAGCCGGTTTAAACCAGTTTAAACTGGAGAAAACCGGACTGAACCGGTTTAAACCGGATAAAAACGGATTGTAACAGTTTAAACCGGTTTAAACCGGATAGAACCGGTTTAAACCGGATAAAACCGGATTGAACCGGTTAAACTGGTTTCAACCAGATAAAACCGCATTGAACCAGTTTAAACCATATAAAACCGGATTGAACCAGTTTAAACCGGTTTAAACCGGATGTAACCGAATTGAACCGGTTTAAACCAGATAAAACCGGATTGAACCAGTTTAAACCGGTTTAAACCAGATAGAACTAGATACAACCGTTTTAAACCGGTTTAAACTGTATAAAACCGGATAGAAACGGTTTAAAACGGTTTAAACCGGATAGAACCGGATAGAACCGGTTTAAACCGGATAAAACCGGATTGAACGGGTTCAAACTGGTTTAAACCGGTTAAACTGGATAAAACCGGATAGAACCGGTTTAAACCGGATAAAACCGGATAAAACCGGCATGAACCAGTTTAAACCGGTTGAAACCGGATAAAAACAGATTGAACCGTTTTATACCGGATAAAATCGGATTGAAACGGCTTAAACAGGTTTAAACAGGATAGAACCGGATAGAACCGGTTTAAAACGGATAAAAACTGATAGAACCAGACTGAACCCGTTTAAACCGGTTTAAGCCAGATGAAACCGGATAGAACCGGTTTAAACTGGATAAAATCGGATTGAACCAGTTTAAACCGGATTAAACCGGAAAGAACTGGTTTACACCGGATAGAAGATGATTGAACCGGTATAAACCGGATAGAACCGGATAGAACTGTTTTAAAGCAGATAGAAAGGGATTGAACCGTTTTAAACCGGTTTAAACCGGATAAAACCAGATTGAACCAGTTTAAACCGGTTTAAACTGGATAAAACCGGATTGAACCGGTTTAAACCGGATAAAACCGGATTGAACCGGTTTAAACCGGTGTGAACCGGATAGATCGGTTAAAACCGGATAAAAGAGGATTGAACCGGTTTAAACCGTTTTAAACTGGATAGAACCGGTTTAAACAGGATTAAACCGGATTGAACCAGTTTAAACCGGATAAAACCGGATTGAACCGGTTTAAACCGGATAAAACCGGATTGAACCGGTTTAAACCGGTTTCAAGTTTATTGAACCGTACTGAACTGGTTTAAACCAGATAAAACCGGATTGAACCCTTTTAAACCAGTTTAAACTGGATAGAACCGGATAGAATGGGTTCAAACCGGATAAAACCGGATTGAACCGGTTAAACCAGTTTCAACCGGATAAAACCGGATTGAACCAGTTTGCACCAGATAAAACCGGATTGAACCGGTTTAAACCGGTTTAAACCGGATGATACCGGATTTAACCGGTATAAACCGGTTTAAACGGGAAAAAACCGGATTGAACCAGTTTAAACCGGTTTAAACCGGAGAAAACCGGATTGAACTGGTTTAAACTGGTTTAAATCGGATAGAAACGGATTTAACCGGTTTAAACCGGATAAACCCAGATTGAACAGGTTTAAACCAGTTTAAACTGGATAGAACCGGATAGAACCGGTTTAAACCGGATAAAACCGGATTGAACCAGTTTAAACCGATTTAAACCGGATAGAACCGGATAGAACTGGTTTAAACAGGATAAAACGGGATTGAACCGGTTTAAACCGGATAGAACCGGTTTAAACCAGTTTAAACTGGATAGAACCGGATATAACCGGTTGAAACCGGATAAAACCGCATTGAACCGGTTAAAACAGTTTCAACCGGATAAAACCGGATTGAACCAGTTTAAACCAGATGAAACCGGATTTAACCGGTTTAAACCGGTTTAAACCGGATAAAACCGGATTGAACCAGTTTAAACCGGTTTAAACCAGATAGAACTGGATAGAACCGGTTTAAACCGGATTAAAACGGATTGGATCGGTTTAAACCGGTTTTAACCGTACAGAACAGGATAGAACCAGTTTAAAACGGTTTAAACCGGATAGAACCGGATTGAACCGGTTTAAACCTGATATGACCGGTTTAAACCGGTTTAAACTGGATAGAACCGGATTGAACCGGCTTAAACCCCTTTAAACAGGATACAACCGGATTGAAACGGTTGAAACCGGATAGAACCGGATTGAACCGGATAAAACCAGATTGAACTGGTTTAAACCTGTTTAAACTGGATAAAACCGGATTGAACTGGTTTAAACCAGTTTGAACTGTATAGAACCGGATTGAACGTGTTTAAACCGGATAAAACCGGATTGAACCGGTTTAAACCGGTTTGAACCGTATAGAACCGGATTGAACGTGTTTAAACCGGATAAAACCGGATTGAACCGGTTTAAACTGGATAAAACCAGATGGAAACGGTTTAAACCGGATAAAACCGGATTGAACCGGTTTAAGCCAGAAAAACCGGATTGAACCTGTTTAAACTGCATAAAACTGGACTGAACCGGTTAAAACCAGATAAAACCGGATTCATGCGGTTTAAACTGGTTTTAATAGGATAAAACCGGATAGATCCGTGTTGAACCGGATTGAACAGGTTTAAACTGGTTCAAATCGGATAAAACCAGATTGAACCGCTTTAAACCAGATGGTTTAAACAGGATAGAACCAGATTGAACCAGTTTAACCCGGTTTAAACCAGATAAAAGCGGATTGAACCGGTTTAAACAGGATAGAACTGGACTGAAGCGGTTTAAACAGGTTTAAAGTGGATAAAACCGGATTGAACTGGTTTAAACAGGATAAAACCGGATTGAACCGGTTTAAACCGCATAAAACCAGATAGAACTGGTTTATAACGGATAGAACCGGATTGAACTGGTTTAAACCGGTTTAAACTGGATAAAACCGGGTTGAACCGGTTTAAACGTGATTAAACCGGATAAAACCGGATTGATCCGGTTTAGACTTGATAAAACCGGATTGAACCGGTTTAAACCGGTTTAAACAGGATAAAATCGGACTGAACCGGTTTAAACTGGTTTAAACTGGTTAAAAACGGATTGAACCGTTTTATACTTGATAAAACCGGATTGAACCAGTTTAAACCGTTTTAATCCGGATAAAAACGTATTGAACCGGTTTAAACTGGTTTAAACCGGATAAAACCGGATAGAAATGGTTTAAACCGGGTAAAAACGGATAGAACCGTATTGAACCGGTTTAAAAAGGTTTAAACAGGATAAAACCGGCTTGAACCGGTTTAAACCGGATAAAAACGGATAGAACCGGATTGAACCGGTATAAACCGGTTTAAACCAAATGAAACCAGATAGAACCGGTTTAAAACGGATAGAACCAGATTAAACCAGTTTGAACCGGTTGAAACCGGTTTCAAACGGATAGAACCGGATTGAACCGGTTTAAACCGGTTTAATCCGGATAAAACCGGGTTGAACCGGTTTAAACCAGATAAAACCGGATTGAACCGGTTTAAACCGTATGAAACCGGATAGAACCGGTTTAAACAGGTTTAATCCGGATAAAACCGTTTTGAACCGGTTTAAACGGGATAAAACCGGATTCAACAAGTTTAAACCAGTTTAAACCGGATAGAACCGGATAAAAACAGATTGAACTGGCTTATACCGGATAAAACCGGATTGAACCGGCTTAAACAGGTTTCAACCGGATAGAACCGGATAAAACCGGTTTAAAACGTATAAAACTAGATTGAACAGGTTTAAACTGGTTTAAAACGGATAAAACCGAATTGAACCGGTTTAAACCAGTTTAAACCGGAGAAAACCGGACTGAACCGGTTTAAACCGGATAAAAACGGATTGTAACAGTTTAAACCGGTTTAAACCGGATAGAACCGGTTTAAACCGGATAAAACCGGATTGAACCGGATTGAACCAGTCTAAACTGGTTTAAACCAGATAAAAACAGATTGAACCGGTTTATACCGGATAAAATCGGATTGAACCGGCTTAAACAGTTTTAAACAGGATAGAACCGGATAGAACCGGTTTAAAACGGATAAAAATTGATAGAACCAGACTGAACCCGTTTAAACCGGTTTAAGCCAGATGAAACCGGATAGAACCGGTTTAAACTGGATAAAATCGGATTGAACCAGTTTAAACCGGATTAAACCGGAAAGAACCGGTTTACACCGGATAGAAGATGATTGAACCGGTATAAACCGGATAGAACAGGATAGAACTGGTTTAAAGCAGATAGAAAGGGATTGAACCGTTTTAAACCGGTTTAAACCGGATAAAACCAGATTGAACCAGTTTAAACCGGTTTAAACTGGATAAAACCGGATTGAACCGGTTTAACCCGGATAAAACCGGATTGAAACGGTTTAAACCGGTGTGAACCGTATAGAACCGGATTGAACGTGTTTAAACCGGAAAAAACCGGATTGAACCGGTTTAAACCGGATAAAACCGGATGGAAACCTTTTAAACTGGATAGAACTGGATTGAACCGGTTTAAACCAGAAAAACCGGATTGAACCTGTTTAAACCGGATAAAACCGGACTGAAACGGTTTAAACTGGATAAAACCGGATTGATCCGGTTTCAACTGGTTTAAAACGGATAAAACCGGATAGAACTGGGTTGAACCAGATTGAAGTGGTTTAAACCGGTTTAAACCAGAAAAAACCGGATAGAACAGGTTTAAACCGAAAGAAATGCAGATTGTACCGGATTAAACCAGTTTAAACCGGATAAAACCGGATTGAATAAGTTTAAACCGGATTGAACCGGTTTGAACCGGTTAAAAACGGATAGAACCAGATTGAACCGGTTTAAACCGGTTTAAGGTGGATAAAACCGGATTGAACTGGTTTAAACAGGATAAAACCGAATTGAACCGGTATAAAATGGTTTACACAGGATAAAACCACATTGAACCGGTTTAAACCGGATAATACCGGACCGATCCGGTTTAAACCGGTTTAAAACGGATAAAACAGGATAGAACTGCTTTAAAGTGGATAGAAAGGGACTGAACCGGTTTAAACCAGATTAAACCGGATTAAACCGGATACAACCGGATTGAACCGGTTTAAAGCGGTTTGAACCGTATAGAACCGGATTGAACGTGTTTAAACCGGATAAAACCAGATTGAACCGGTTTGAACCGGTTTAAACAGGATAGATCGGTTTAAACCGGATAAAACAGGATTGAACCGCCTTAAACCGGTTTAAACCGGATAGAACCAGTTTAAACAGGATTAAACCGGATTGAACCGGTTTAAACATGATAAAACCGGATTGAACCGGTTTAAACCGGATAGAACCAGTTTAAACAGGATTAAACCGGATTGAACCGGTTTAAACAGGATAAAACCGGATTGAACCGGTTTGAACCGGTTTAAACCGGATAGATCGGTTAAAACCGGATAGAACCGGATTGAACCGGTTTAAACCGGATAAACCCGGATTGAACCGGTTTGAACCGGTTTAAACCGGATAGATCGGTTAAAACCGGATAAAACAGGATTGAACCGGTTTAAACCGGATAAAACCGGATTGAACTGGTTTAAACCGGTTTCAAACTTATTGAACCGTACTGAACTGGTTTAAACCAGATAAAACCGGATTGAACCCTTTTAAACCAGTTTAAACTGGATAGAACTGGATAGAACGGGTTCAAACTGGATAAAACCGGATTGAACCGGTTAAACCAGTTTCAACCGAATAAAACCGGATTGAACCAGTTTACACCAGATAAAACCGGGTTGAACCGGTTTAAACGTGATAAAACCAGATTGAACCGGTTTAAACCGGATAGAACCAGTTTAAACAGGATTAAACCGGATTGAACCGGTTTAAACAGGATAAAACCGGATTAAACCGGTTTAAATCGGATAGAACCGGATTGAACCGGTTTAAACCGGATAAACCCGGATTGAACCGGTTTGAACCGGTTTAAACCGGATAGATCGGTTAAAACCGGATAAAACAGGATTGAACAGGTTTAAACCGGATAAAACCGGATTGAACCGGTTTAAACCGGTTTGAACGGTATAGAACCGGATTGATAGTGTTTCAACCGGATAAAACCGGATTGAACCGGTTTAAACCGGATAAAACCGGATGGAAACGGTTTAAACCGGATAGAACCGGATTGAACCGGTTTAAACCAGAAAAACCGGATTGAACCTGTTTAAACTGGATAAAACCGGACTGAACTGGTTTAAACCAGTTTGAACTGTATAAAACCGGATTGAACGTGTTTAAACCGGATAAAACCGGATTGAATTGTTTAAGCCGGTTTGAACCTTATAGAACCGGATTGAACGTGTTTAAACCGGATAAAACCGGATTGAACCGGTTTAAACCGGATAAAACCAGATGGAAACGGTTTAAACCGGATAAAACTGGATTGAACCGGTTTAAACCAGAAAAACCGGATTGAACCTGTTTAAACTGCATAAAACTGGACTGAACCGGTTAAAACCGGATAAAACCGGATTCATGCGGTTTAAACTGGTTTTAATAGGATAAAACCGGATAGATCCGTGTTGAACCGGATTGAACAGGTTTAAACCGGTTCAAATCGGATAAAACCGGATTGAACCGGTTTAAACCGGATAAAACCGGTTTAAACAGGATAGAACCACATTGAACCAGTTTAAACCGGTTTAAACCAGATAAAAGCGGATTGAACCGGTTTAAACAGGATAGAACTGGACTGAACCGGTTTAAACAGGTTTAAAGTGGATAAAACCGGATTGAACTGGTTTAAACAGGATAAAACCGGATTGAACCGGTTTAAACCGCATAAAACCAGATAGAACTGGTTTATAACGGATAGAACCGGATTGAACTGGTTTAAACCGGTTTAAACTGGATAAAACCGGGTTGAACCGGTTTAAACGTGATTAAACCGGATAAAACCGGATTGATCCGGTTTAGACTTGATAAAACCGGATTGAACCGGTTTAAACCGGTTTAAACAGGATAAAATCGGACTGAACCGGTTGAAACTGGTTTAAACTGGTTAAAAACGGATTGAACCGTTTTATACTTGATAAAACCGGATTGAACCAGTTTAAACCGGTTTAATCCGGATAAAAACGTATTGAACCGGTTTAAACTGGTTTTAACCGGATAAAACCGGATAGAAAAGGTTTAAACCGGGTAAAAACGGATAGAACCGTATTGAACCGGTTTAAAAAGGTTTAAACCGGATAAAACCGGCTTGAACCGGTTTAAACCGGATAAAAACGGATAGAACCGGATTGAACCGGTTTAAACCGGTTTAAACCAAATGAAACCAGATAGAACCGGTTTAAACCGGATAGAACCAGATTAAACCAGTTTGAACCGGTTGAAACCGGTTTCAAACGGATAGAACCGGATTGAACCGGTTTAAACCGGTTTAAACCAGATAAAAGTGGATTGAACCGGTTTAAACAGGATAGAACGGACTGAACCGGTTTAAACAGGTTTAAAGTGGATAAAACAGGATTGAACTGGTTTAAACAGGATAAAAACGGATTGAACCGGTTTAAACCGGATAAAACCAGATAGAACTGGTTTATAACGGATAGAACCGGATTGAACTGGTTTAAACCGGTTTAATCCTTATAAAACCGTGTTGAACCGGTTTAAACCAGATAAAACCGGATTGAACCGGTTTAAACCGGTTTAAACCGTATGAAACCGGATAGAAACGGTTTAAACAAGTTTAATCCGGATAAAACCGGATTGAACCGGTTTAAACGGGATAAAACCGGATTCAACAAGTTTAAACCGGTTTAAACCGGATAGAACCGGATAAAAACAGATTGAACAGGCTTATATCGGATAAAACCGGATTGAACCGGCTTTAACAGGTTTAAACCGGATAGAACCGGATAGAACCGGTTTAAAACGTATAAAACAAGATTGAACAGGTTTAAACTGGTTTAAACCGGATAAAACCGAATTGAGCCGGTTTAAACCAGTTTAAACTGGAGAAAACCGGACTGAACCGGTTTAAACCGGATAAAAACGGATTGTAACAGTTTAAACCGGTTTAAACCGGATAGAACCGGTTTAAACCGGATAAAACCGGATTGAACCGGTTAAACTGGTTTCAACCAGATAAAACCGCATTGAACCAGTTTAAACCATATAAAACCGGATTGAACCAGTTTAAACCGGTTTAAACCGGATGAAACCGAATTGAACCGGTTTAAACCAGATAAAACCGGATTGAACCAGTTTAAACCGCTTTAAACCAGATAGAACTAGATAGAACCGTTTTAAACCAGTTTAAACTGTATAAAACCGGATAGAAACGGTTTAAACCGGATAAAACCGGATTGAACGGGTTCAAACTGGTTTAAACCGGTTTAAACTCGATAAAACCGGATAGAACCGGTTTAAACCGGATAAAACCGGATAAAACCGGCATGAACCAGTTTAAACCGGTTGAAACCGGATAAAACCGGATTGAACCAGTTTGTACCGGTTTAAACCGGATAAAAACAGATTGAACCGGTTTATACCGGATAAAATCGGATTGAACCGGCTTAAACAGGTTTAAACAGGATAGAACCGGATAGAACCGGTTTAAAACGGATAAAAACTGATAGAACCAGACTGAACCCGTTTAAACCGGTTTAAGCCAGATGAAACCGGATAGAACCGGTTTAAACTGGATAAAATCGGATTGAACCAGTTTAAACTGGATTAAACCGGAAAGAACAGGTTTACACCGGATAGAAGATGATTGAACCGGTATAAACAGGATAGAACCGGATAGAACTGTTTTAAAGCAGATAGAAAGGGATTGAACCGTTTTAAACCGGTTTAAACCGGATAAAACCAGATTGAACCAGTTTAAACCGGTTTAAACTGGATAAAACCGGATTGAACCGGTTTAAACCGGATAAAACCGGATTGAAACGGTTTAAACCGGTGTGAACCGTATAGAACCGGATTGAACGTGTTTAAACCGGAAAAAACCGGATTGAACCGGTTTAAACCGGATAAAACCGGATGGAAACCTTTTAAACTGGATAGAACTGGATTGAACCGGTTTAAACCAGAAAAACCGGATTGAACCTGTTTAAACCGGATAAAACCGGACTGAAACGGTTTAAACTGGATAAAACCGGATTGATCCGGTTTCAACTGGTTTAAAACGGATAAAACCGGATAGAACTGGGTTGAACCAGATTGAAGTGGTTTAAACCGGTTTAAACCAGAAAAAACCGGATAGAACAGGTTTAAACCGAAAGAAATGCAGATTGTACCGGATTAAACCAGTTTAAACCGGATAAAACCGGATTGAATAAGTTTAAACCGGATTGAACCGGTTTGAACCGGTTAAAAACGGATAGAACCAGATTGAACCGGTTTAAACCGGTTTAAGGTGGATAAAACCGGATTGAACTGGTTTAAACAGGATAAAACCGAATTGAACCGGTATAAAATGGTTTACACAGGATAAAACCACATTGAACCGGTTTAAACCGGATAATACCGGACCGATCCGGTTTAAACCGGTTTAAAACGGATAAAACAGGATAGAACTGCTTTAAAGTGGATAGAAAGGGACTGAACCGGTTTAAACCAGATTAAACCGGATTAAACCGGATACAACCGGATTGAACCGGTTTAAAGTGGCTTGAACCGTATAGAACCGGATTGAACGTGTTTAAACCGGATAAAACCAGATTGAACCGGTTTGAACCGGTTTAAACAGGATAGATCGGTTTTAAACCGGATAAAACAGGATTGAACCGCCTTAAACCGGTTTAAACCGGATAGAACCAGTTTAAACAGGATTAAACCGGATTGAACCGGTTTAAACATGATAAAACCGGATTGAACCGGTTTAAACCGGATAGAACCAGTTTAAACAGGATTAAACCGGATTGAACCGGTTTAAACAGGATAAAACCGGATTGAACCGGTTTGAACCGGTTTAAACCGGATAGATCGGTTAAAACCGGATAGAACCGGATTGAACCGGTTTAAACCGGATAAACCCGGATTGAACCGGTTTGAACCGGTTTAAACCGGATAGATCGGTTAAAACCGGATAAAACAGGATTGAACCGGTTTAAACCGGATAAAACCGGATTGAACTGGTTTAAACCGGTTTCAAACTTATTGAACCGTACTGAACTGGTTTAAACCAGATAAAACCGGATTGAACCCTTTTAAACCAGTTTAAACTGGATAGAACTGGATAGAACGGGTTCAAACTGGATAAAACCGGATTGAACCGGTTAAACCAGTTTCAACCGAATAAAACCGGATTGAACCAGTTTACACCAGATAAAACCGGGTTGAACCGGTTTAAACGTGATAAAACCAGATTGAACCGGTTTAAACCGGATAGAACCAGTTTAAACAGGATTAAACCGGATTGAACCGGTTTAAACAGGATAAAACCGGATTAAACCGGTTTAAATCGGATAGAACCGGATTGAACCGGTTTAAACCGGATAAACCCGGATTGAACCGGTTTGAACCGGTTTAAACCGGATAGATCGGTTAAAACCGGATAAAACAGGATTGAACAGGTTTAAACCGGATAAAACCGGATGGAACCGGTTTAAACCGGTTTGAACGGTATAGAACCGGATTGATAGTGTTTCAACCGGATAAAACCGGATTGAACCGGTTTAAACCGGATAAAACCGGATGGAAACGGTTTAAACCGGATAGAACCGGATTGAACCGGTTTAAACCAGAAAAACCGGATTGAACCTGTTTAAACTGGATAAAACCGGACTGAACTGGTTTAAACCAGTTTGAACTGTATAGAACCGGATTGAACGTGTTTAAACCGGATAAAACCGGATTGAATTGTTTAAGCCGGTTTGAACCTTATAGAACCGGATTGAACGTGTTTAAACCGGATAAAACCGGATTGAACCGGTTTAAACCGGATAAAACCAGATGGAAACGGTTTAAACCGGATAAAACTGGATTGAACCGGTTTAAACCAGAAAAACCGGATTGAACCTGTTTAAACTGCATAAAACTGGACTGAACCGGTTAAAACCGGATAAAACCGGATTCATGCGGTTTAAACTGGTTTTAATAGGATAAAACCGGATAGATCCGTGTTGAACCGGATTGAACAGGTTTAAACCGGTTCAAATCGGATAAAACCGGATTGAACCGGTTTAAACCGGATAAAACCGGTTTAAACAGGATAGAACCACATTGAACCAGTTTAAACCGGTTTAAACCAGATAAAAGCGGATTGAACCGGTTTAAACAGGATAGAACTGGACTGAACCGGTTTAAACAGGTTTAAAGTGGATAAAACCGGATTGAACTGGTTTAAACAGGATAAAACCGGATTGAACCGGTTTAAACCGCATAAAACCAGATAGAACTGGTTTATAACGGATAGAACCGGATTGAACTGGTTTAAACCGGTTTAAACTGGATAAAACCGGGTTGAACCGGTTTAAACGTGATTAAACCGGATAAAACCGGATTGATCCGGTTTAGACTTGATAAAACCGGATTGAACCGGTTTAAACCGGTTTAAACAGGAAAAAATCGGACTGAACCGGTTGAAACTGGTTTAAACTGGTTAAAAACGGATTGAACCGTTTTATACTTGATAAAACCGGATTGAACCAGTTTAAACCGGTTTAATCCGGATAAAAACGTATTGAACCGGTTTAAACTGGTTTTAACCGGATAAAACCGGATAGAAAAGGTTTAAACCGGGTAAAAACGGATAGAACCGTATTGAACCGGTTTAAAAAGGTTTAAACCGGATAAAACCGGCTTGAACCGGTTTAAACCGGATAAAAACGGATAGAACCGGATTGAACCGGTTTAAACCGGTTTAAACCAAATGAAACCAGATAGAACCGGTTTAAACCGGATAGAACCAGATTAAACCAGTTTGAACCGGTTGAAACCGGTTTCAAACGGATAGAACCGGATTGAACCGTTTTAAACCGGTTTAAACCAGATAAAAGTGGATTGAACCGGTTTAAACAGGATAGAACGGACTGAACCGGTTTAAACAGGTTTAAAGTGGATAAAACAGGATTGAACTGGTTTAAACAGGATAAAAACGGATTGAACCGGTTTAAACCGGATAAAACCAGATAGAACTGGTTTATAACGGATAGAACCGGATTGAACTGGTTTAAACCGGTTTAATCCTTATAAAACCGTGTTGAACCGGTTTAAACCAGATAAAACCGGATTGAACCGGTTTAAACCGGTTTAAACCGTATGAAACCGGATAGAAACGGTTTAAACAAGTTTAATCCGGATAAAACCGGATTGAACCGGTTTAAACGGGATAAAACCGGATTCAACAAGTTTAAACCGGTTTAAACCGGATAGAACCGGATAAAAACAGATTGAACTGGCTTATATCGGATAAAACCGGATTGAACCGGCTTTAACAGGTTTAAACCGGATAGAACCGGATAGAACCGGTTTAAAACGGATAAAACAAGATTGAACAGGTTTAAACTGGTTTAAACCGGATAAAACCGAATTGAGCCGGTTTAAACCAGTTTAAACTGGAGAAAACCGGACTGAACCGGTTTAAACCGGATAAAAACGGATTGTAACAGTTTAAACCGGTTTAAACCGGATAGAACCGGTTTAAACCGGATAAAACCGGATTGAACCGGTTAAACTGGTTTCAACCAGATAAAACCGCATTGAACCAGTTTAAACCATATAAAACCGGATTGAACCAGTTTAAACCGGTTTAAACCGGATGAAACCAAATTGAACCGGTTTAAACCAGATAAAACCGGATTGAACCAGTTTAAACCGCTTTAAACCAGATAGAACTAGATAGAACCGTTTTAAACCAGTTTAAACTGTATAAAACCGGATAGAAACGGTTTAAACCGGATAAAACCGGATTGAACGGGTTCAAACTGGTTTAAACCGGTTTAAACTCGATAAAACCGGATAGAACCGGTTTAAACCGGATAAAACCGGATAAAACCGGCATGAACCAGTTTAAACCGGTTGAAACCGGATAAAACCGGATTGAACCAGTTTGTACCGGTTTAAACCGGATAAAAACAGATTGAACCGGTTTATACCGGATAAAATCGGATTGAACCGGCTTAAACAGGTTTAAACAGGATAGAACCGGATAGAACCGGTTTAAAACGGATAAAAACTGATAGAACCAGACTGAACCCGTTTAAACCGGTTTAAGCCAGATGAAACCGGATAGAACCGGTTTAAACTGGATAAAATCGGATTGAACCAGTTTAAACTGGATTAAACCGGAAAGAACAGGTTTACACCGGATAGAAGATGATTGAACCGGTATAAACAGGATAGAACCGGATAGAACTGTTTTAAAGCAGATAGAAAGGGATTGAACCGTTTTAAACCGGTTTAAACCGGATAAAACCAGATTGAACCAGTTTAAACCGGTTTAAACTGGATAAAACCGGATTGAACCGGTTTAAACCGGATAAAACCGGATTGAACCGGTTTAAACCGGTGTGAACCGGATAGATCGGTTAAAACCGGATAAAAGAGGATTGAACCGGTTTAAACCGGTTTAAACCGGATAGAACCAGTTTAAACAGGATTAAACCGGATTGAACCAGTTTAAACCGGATAAAACCGGATTGAACCAGTTTAAACCGGATAAAACCGGATTGAACCGGTTTAAACCGGTTTCAACTTTATTGAACCGTACTGAACTGGTTTAAACCAGATAAAACCGGATTGAACCCTTTTAAACCAGTTTAAACTGGATAGAACCGGATAGAACCGGTTTAAACCGGATAAAACCGGATTGAACCGGTTTAAACTGGTTTAAATCGGATAGAAACGGATTTAACTGGTTTAAACCGGATAAACCCGGATTGAACAGGTTTAAACCAGTTTAAACCGGATAGAACCGGATAGAACCGGTTTAAACCGGATAAAACCGGAGTGAACCGGTTTAACCCGGTTTTAAACCGGATAGAACCGGATAGAACTGGTTTAAACAGGATAAAACGGGGTTGAACCGGTTTAAACCGGATAGAACCGGTTTAAACCAGTTTAAAATGGATAGAACCGGATATAACCGGTTGAAACCGGATAAAACTGCATTGAACCGGTTAAAACAGTTTCAACCGGATAAAACCGGATTGAACCAGTTTAAACCGGTTTAAACCAGATAGAATCGGATAGAACCGGTTTAAACCGGATTAAAACGGATTGGATCGGTTTAAACCGGTTTTAACCGTACAGAACAGGATAGAACCAGTTTAAAACGGTTTAAACCGGATAGAACCGGATTGAACCGGTTTAAACCTGATATGACCGGTTTAAACCGGTTGAAACCGGATAGAACCGGATTGAACCGGATAAAACCAGATTGAACTGGTTTAAACCTGTTTAAACTGGATAAAACCGGATTGAACTGGTTTAAACCAGTTTGAACTGTATAGAACCGGACTGAACGTGTTTAAACCGGATAAAACCGGATTGAAAGGGTTCAAACTGGTTTCAACCAGTTTAAACTGGATAAAACCGGATAGAACCGGTTTAAAACGGATAAAACCGGATAAAACCGGCATGAACCAGTTTAAACCGGTTGAAACCGGATAAAACCGGATTGAACCAGTTTAAACCGGTTTAAACCGGATAAAAACAGATTGAACCGGTTTATACCGGATAAAATCGGATTGAACCGGCTTAAACAGGTTTAAACAGGATAGAACCGGATAGAACCGGTTTAAAACGGATAAAAACTGATAGAACCAGACTGAACCCGTTTAAACCGGTTTAAGCCAGATGAAACCGGATAGAACCGGTTTAAACTGGATAAAATCGGATTGAACCAGTTTAAACCGGATTAAACCGGAAAGAACTGGTTTACACCGGATAGAAGATGATTGAACCGGTATAAAACCGGATAGAACCGGATAGAACTGTTTTAAAGCAGATAGAAAGGGATTGAACCGTTTTAAACCGGTTTAAACCGGATAAAACCAGATTGAACCAGTTTAAACCGGTTTAAACTGGATAAAACCGGATTGAACCGGTTTAAACCGGATAAAACCGGATTGAACCGGTTTAAACCGGTGTGAACCGGATAGATCGGTTAAAACCGGATAAAAGAGGATTGAACCGGTTTAAACCGGTTTAAACCGGATAGAACCGGTTTAAACAGGATTAAACCGGATTGAACCAGTTTATTCCGGATAAAACCGGATTGAACCAGTATAAACCAGATAAAACCGGATTGAACCGGTTTAAACCGGTTTCAACTTTATTGAACCGTACTGAACTGGTTTAAACCAGATAAAACCGGATTGAACACTTTTAAACCAGTTTAAACTGGATAGAACCGGATAGAATGGGTTCAAACCGGATAAAACGGGATTGAACCGGTGAAACCAGTTTCAACCGGATAAAACCGGATTGAACCAGTTTACACCAGATAAAACCGGATTGAACCGGTTTAAACCGGTTTAAACCGGATGATACCGGATTTAACCGGTATAAACCGGTTTAAACGGGAAAAAACCGGATTGAACCAGTTTAAACCGGTTTAAACCGGAGAAAACCGGATTGAACTGGTTTAAACTGGTTTAAATCGGATAGAAACGGATTTAACCGGTTTAAACCGGATAAACCCAGATTGAACAGGTTTAAACCAGTTTAAACTGGATGGAACCGGATAGAACCGGTTTAAACAGGATAAAACCGGATTGAACCGGTTTAAACCGGTTTAAACCGGTTAGAACCGGATAGAACTGGTTTAAACAGGATAAAACGGGATTGAACCGGTTTAAACCGGATAGAACCGGTTTAAACCAGTTTAAACTGGATAGAACCGGATATAACTGGTTGAAACCGGATAAAACCGCATTGAACCGGTTAAAACAGTTTCAACAGGATAAAACCGGATTGAACCAGTTTAAACCAGATGAAACCGGATTTAACCGGTTTAAACCGGTTTAAACCGGATAAAACCGGATTGAACCAGTTTAAACTGGTTTTAACTGTACAGAACAGGATAGAACCAGTTTTAAAACGGTTTAAACCGGATAGAACCGGATTGAACCGGCTTAAACCCCTTTAAACAGGATACAACCGGATTGAACCGGTTGAAACCGGATAGAACCGGATTGAACCGGATAGAACCGGATTGAACCGGAGAAAACCAGATTGAACTGGTTTAAACCTGTTTAAACTGGATAAAACCGGATTGAACTGGTTTAAACCAGTTTGAACTGTATAGAACCGGATTGAACGTGTTTAAACCGGATAAAACCGGATTGAACCGGTTTAAACCGGTTTGAACCGTATAGAACCGGATTGAACGTGTTTAAACCGGATAAAACCGGATTGAACCGGTTTAAACCGGATAAAACCAGATGGAAACGGTTTAAACCGGATAAAACCAGATTGAACCGGTTTAAACCAGAAAAACCGGATTGAACCTAATTAAACTGCATAAAACTGGACTGAACCGGTTAAAACCGGATAAAACCGGATTCATGCGGTTTAAACTGGTTTTAATAGGATAAAACCGGATAGATCCGTGTTGAACCGGAGTGAACAGTTTTAAACCGGTTCAAATCGGATAAAACCGGATTGAACCGGTTTAAACCGGATAAAACCGGTTTAAACAGGATAGAACCAGATTGAACCAGGTTAAACCGGTTTAAACCAGATAAAAGCGGATTGAACTGGTTTAAACAGGATAGAACTGGACTGAAGCGGTTTAAACAGGTTTAAAGTGGATAAAACCGGATTGAACTGGTTTAAACAGGATAAAACCGGATTGAACCGGTTTAAACCGCATAAAACCAGATAGAACTGGTTTATAACGGATAGAACCGGATTGAACTGGTTTAAACCGGTTTAAACTGGATAAAACCGGGTTGAACCGGTTTAAACGTGATTAAACCGGATAAAACCGGATTGATCCGGTTTAGACTTGATAAAACCGGATTGAACCGGTTTAAACCGGTTTAAACAGGATAAAATCGGACTGAACCGGTTTAAACTGGTTTAAACTGGTTAAAAACGGATTGAACCGTTTTATACTTGATAAAACCGGATTGAACCAGTTTAAACCGGTTTAATCCGGATAAAAACGTATTGAACCGGTTTAAACTGGTTTAAACCGGATAAAACCGGATAGAAAAGGTTTAAACCGGGTAAAAACGGATAGAACCGTATTGAACCGGTTTAAAAAGTTTTAAACAGGATAAAACCGGCTTGAACCGGTTTAAACCGGATAAAAACGGATAGAACCGGATTGAACCGGTATAAACCGGTTTAAACCAAATGAAACCAGATAGAACCGGTTTAAACCGGATAGAACCAGATTAAACCAGTTTGAACCGGTTGAAACCGGTTTCAAACGGATAGAACCGGATTGAACCGGTTTAAACCGGTTTAAGGTGGATAAAACCGGATTGAACTGGTTTAAACAGTATGAAACCGAATTGATCCGGTTTAAAATGGTTTAAACAGGATAAAACCGCATTGAACCGGTTTAAACCGGATAAAACTGGACCGATCCGGTTTAAACCGGTTTAAAACGGATAAAACAGGATAGAACTGCTTTAAAGCGGATAGGAAGGGACTGAACCGGTTTAAACCAGATTAATCCAGATTAAACCGGATAAAACCCGATTGAACCGGTTTAAACCTGTTTAAACTGGATAAATCCGGATTGAACCGGTTTAAACCGGTTAGAACCGTATAGACCGAATTGAACGTGTTTAAACTGGATAAAACCGGATTGAACCGGTTTAAACCGGTTAGAACCGTATAGAACCGAATTGAACGTGTTTAAACCGGATAAAACCGGATGGAACTGGTTTAAACCGGTTTGAACCGTATAGAACCGGATTGATAGTGTTTAAACCGGATAAAACCGGATTGAACCGGTTTAAACCGGATAAAACCGGATGGAAACGGTTTAAACCGGATAGAACCGGATTGAACCGGTTTAAACCAGAAAAACCGGATTGAACCTGTTTAAACTGGATAAAACCGGACTGAACCTGTTAAAACCGGATAAAACCTGATTGATGCGGTTTAAACTGGTTTAAAAAGGATAAAACCGGATAGATCCGGGTTGAACCGGATTGAACCGGTTTGAACCGGTTTAAACCAGATAAAAGCGGATTGAACCGGTTTAAACAGGATAGAACGGACTGAACCGGTTTAAACAGGTTTAAAGTGGATAAAACAGGATTGAACTGGTTTAAACAGGATAAAACCGGATTGAACCGGTTTAAACCGGATAAAACCAGATAGAACTGGTTTATAACGGATAGAACCGGATTGAACTGGTTTAAACCGGTTTAAACCGGATAAAACCGGGTTGAACCGGTTTAAACCAGATAAAACCGGATTGAACCGTTTTAAACCGGTTTAAACCGTATGAAACCGGATAGAACCGGTTTAAACAGGTTTAATCCGGATAAAACCGGATTGAACAGGTTTAAACGGTATAAAACCGGATTCAACAAGTTTAAACCGGTTTAAACCGGATAGAACCGGATAAAAACATATTGAACTGGCTTATACCAGATAAAACAGGATTGAACCGGCTTAAACAGGTTTAAACCGGATAGAACCGGATAGAACCGGTTTAAAACGGATAAAACTAGATTGAACAGGTTTAAACTGGTTTAAACCGGATAAAACTGAATTGAACCGGTTTAAACCAGTTTAAACCGAAGAAAACCGGACTGAACCGGTTTAAACCGGATAAAAACGGATTGTAACAGTTTAAACCGGTTTAAACCGGATAGAACCGCTTTAAACCAGATAAAACCGGATTGAACCGGTTAAACCGGTTTCAACCAGATAAAACCGCATTGAACCAATTTAAACCATATAAAACCGGATTGAACCGGTTTAAACCGGTTTAAACCGGATGAAACCGAATTGAACCGGTTTAAACCAGATAAAACCGGATTGAACCAGTTTAAACCGGTTTAAACCGGATAGAACTAGATAGAACCGTTTTAAACTGGTTTAAACCGTATAAAACCGGATAGAAACGGTTTAAACCGGTTTAAACCGGATAGAACCGGATAGAACCGGTTTAAACCGGATAAAATCTGATTGAACGGGTTCAAACTGGTTTAAACCGGTTTAAACTGGATAAAACCGGATAGAACAGGTTTAAACCGAAAGAAAAGCAGATTGTACCGGATTAAACCGGTTGAAACCGGATAAAACCGCATTGAACCGGTTAAAACAGTTTCAACCGGATAAAACCGGATTGAACCAGTTTAAACCAGATGAATCCGGATTTAACCGGTTTAAACCGGTTTAAACCAGATAAAAGTGGATTGAACCGGTTTAAACAGGATAGAACGGACTGAACCGGTTTAAACAGGTTTAAAGTGGATAAAAGAGGATTGAACTGGTTTAAACAGGATAAAACCAGATTGAACCGGTTTAAACTGGATAAAACCAGATAGAACTGGTTTATAACGGATAGAACCGGATTGAACTGGTTTAAACCGCTTTAATCCGGATAAAACCGTGTTGAACCGGTTTAAACCAGATAAAACCGGATTGAACCGGTTTAAACCGGTTTAAACCGTATGAAACCGGATAGAACCGGTTTAAACAGGTTTAATCCGGATAAAACCGGATTGAACCGGTTTAAACGGGATAAAACCGGATTCAACAAGTTTAAACCGGTTTAAACCGGATAGAACTGGATAAAAACAGATTGAACTGGCTTATACCGGATAAAACCGGATTGAACCGGCTTAAACAGGTTTAAACCGGATAGAACCGGATAGAACCGGTTTAAAACGGATAAAACTAAATTGAACAGGTTTAAACTGGTTTAAACCGGATAAAACCAAATTGAGCCGGTTTAAACCAGTTTAAACTGGAGAAAACCGGACTGAACCGGTTTAAACCGGATAAAAACGGATTGTAACAGTTTAAACCGGTTTAAACTGGACTGAACCGGTTTAAACCGGATAAAACCGGATTGAACCGGTTAAACTGGTTTCAACCAGATAAAACCGCATTGAACCAGTTTAAACCATATAAAACCGGATTGAACCAGTTTAAACCGGTTTAAACCGGATGAAACCGAATTGAACCGGTTTAAACCAGATAAAACCGGATTGAACCAGTTTAAACCGGTTTAAACCAGATAGAACTAGATACAACCGTTTTAAACCGGTTTAAACTGTATAAAACCGGATAGAAACGGTTTAAAACGGTTTAAACCTGATAGAACCGGATAGAACCGGTTTAAACCGGATAAAACCGGATTGAACGGGTTCAAACTGGTTTAAACCGGTTAAACTGGATAAAACCGGATAGAACCGGTTTAAACCGGATAAAACCGGATAAAACCGGCATGAACCAGTTTAAACCGGTTGAAACCGGATAAAAACAGATTGAACCGTTTTATACCGGATAAAATCGGATTGAAACGGCTTAAACAGGTTTAAACAGGATAGAACCGGATAGAACCGGTTTAAAACGGATAAAAACTGATAGAACCAGACTGAACCCGTTTAAACCGGTTTAAGCCAGATGAAACCGGATAGAACCGGTTTAAACTGGATAAAATCGGATTGAACCAGTTTAAACCGGATTAAACCGGAAAGAACTGGTTTACACCGGATAGAAGATGATTGAACCGGTATAAACCGGATAGAACCGGATAGAACTGTTTTAAAGCAGATAGAAAGGGATTGAACCGTTTTAAACCGGTTTAAACCGGATAAAACCAGACTGAACCAGTTTAAACCGGTTTAAACTGGATAAAACCGGATTGAACCGGTTTAAACCGGATAAAACCGGATTGAACCGGTTTAAACCGGTGTGAACCGGATAGATCGGTTAAAACCGGATAAAAGAGGATTGAACCGGTTTAAACCGTTTTAAACCGGATAGAACCGGTTTAAACAGGATAAAACCGGATTGAACCAGTTTAAACCGGATAAAACCGGATTGAACCGGTTTAAACCGGTTTCAAGTTTATTGAACCGTACTGAACTGGTTTAAACCAGATAAAACCGGATTGAACCCTTTTAAACCAGTTTAAACTGGATAGAACCGGATAGAATGGGTTCAAACCGGATAAAACCGGATTGAACCGGTTAAACCAGTTTCAACCGGATAAAACCGGATTGAACCAGTTTGCACCAGATAAAACCGGATTGAACCGGTTTAAACCGGTTTAAACCGGATGATACCGGATTTAACGGGTATAAACCGGTTTAAACGGGAAAAAACCGGATTGAACCAGTTTAAACCGGTTTAAACCGGAGAAAACCGGATTGAACTGGTTTAAACTGGTTTAAATCGGATAGAAACGGATTTAACCGGTTTAAACCGGATAAACCCAGATTGAACAGGTTTAAACCAGTTTAAACTGGATAGAACCGGATAGAACCGGTTTAAACCGGATAAAACCGGATTGAACCAGTTTAAACCGGTTTAAACCGGATAGAACCGGATAGAACTGGTTTAAACAGGATAAAACGGGATTGAACCGGTTTAAACCGGATAGAACCGGTTTAAACCAGTTTAAACTGGATAGAACCGGATATAACCGGTTGAAACCGGATAAAACCGCATTGAACCGGTTAAAACAGTTTCAACCGGATAAAACCGGATTGAACCAGTTTAAACCAGATGAAAACGGATTTAACCGGTTTAAACCGGTTTAAACCGGATAAAACCGGATTGAACCAGTTTAAACCGGTTTAAACCAGATAGAACTGGATAGAACCGGTTTAAACCGGATTAAAACGGATTGGATCGGTTTAAACCGGTTTTAACCGTACAGAACAGGATAGAACCAGTTTAAAACGGTTTAAACAGGATAGAACCGGATTGAACCGGTTTAAACCTGATATGACCGGTTTAAACCGGTTTAAACTGGATAGAACCGGATTGAACCGGCTTAAACCCCTTTAAACAGGATACAACCGGATTGAAACGGTTGAAACCGGATAGATCCGGATTGAACCGGATAAAACCAGATTGAACTGGTTTAAACCTGTTTAAACTGGATAAAACCGGATTGAACTGGTTTAAACCAGTTTGAACTGTATAGAACCGGATTGAACGTGTTTAAACCGGATAAAACCGGATTGAACCGGTTTAAACCGGTTTGAACCGTATAGAACCGGATTGAACGTGTTTAAACCGGATAAAACCGGATTGAACCGGTTTAAACTGGATAAAACCAGATGGAAACGGTTTAAACCGGATAACACCGGATTGAACCGGTTTAAGCCAGAAAAACCGGATTGAACCTGTTTAAACTGCATAAAACTGGACTGAACCGGTTAAAACCGGATAAAACCGGATTCATGCGGTTTAAACTGGTTTTAATAGGATAAAACCGGATAGATCCGTGTTGAACCGGATTGAACAGGTTTAAACCGGTTCAAATCGGATAAAACCAGATTGAACCGGTTTAAACCAGATGGTTTAAACAGGATAGAACCAGATTGAACCAGTTTAAACCGGTTTAAACCAGATAAAAGCGGATTGAACCGGTTTAAACAGGATAGAACTGGACTGAAGCGGTTTAAACAGGTTTAAAGTGGATAAAACCGGATTGAACTGGTTTAAACAGGATAAAACCGGATTGAACCGGTTTAAACCGCATAAAACCAGATAGAACTGGTTTATAACGGATAGAACCGGATTGAACTGGTTTAAACCGGTTTAAACTGGATAAAACCGGGTTGAACCGGTTTAAACGTGATTAAACCGGATAAAACCGGATTGATCCGGTTTAGACTTGATAAAACCGGATTGAACCGGTTTAAACCGGTTTAAACAGGATAAAATCGGACTGAACCGATTTAAACTGGTTTAAACTGGTTAAAAACGGATTGAACCGTTTTATACTTGATAAAACCGGATTGAACCAGTTTAAACCGGTTTAATCCGGATAAAAACGTATTGAACCGGTTTAAACTGGTTTAAACCGGATAAAACCGGATAGAAAAGGTTTAAACCGGGTAAAAACGGATAGAACCGTATTGAACCGGTTTAAAAAGGTTTAAACAGGATAAAACCGGCTTGAACCGGTTTAAACCGGATAAAAACGGATAGAACCGGATTGAACCGGTATAAACCGGTTTAAACCAAATGAAACCAGATAGAACCGGTTTAAAACGGATAGAACCAGATTAAACCAGTTTGAACCGGTTGAAACCGGTTTCAAACGGATAGAACCGGATTGAACCGGTTTAAACCGGTTTAAGGTGGATAAAACCGGATTGAACTGGTTTAAACACGATGAAACCGAATTGATCCGGTTTAAAATGGTTTAAACAGGATAAAACCGCATTGAACCGGTTTAAATCGGATAAAACCAGATAGAACTGGTTTATAACGGATAGAACCGGATTGAACTGGTTTAAACCGGTTTAATCCGGATCAAACCGGGTTGAACCGGTTTAAACCAGATAAAACCGGATTGAACCGGTTTAAACCGTATGAAACCGGATAGAACCGGTTTAAACAGGTTTAATCCGGATAAAACCGTTTTGAACCGGTTTAAACGGGATAAAACCGGATTCAACAAGTTTAAACCGGTTTAAACCGGATAGAACCGGATAAAAACAGATTGAACTGGCTTATACCGGATAAAACCGGATTGAACCGGCTTAAACAGGTTTCAACCGGATAGAACCGGATAGAACCGGTTTAAAACGTATAAAACTAGATTGAACAGGTTTAAACTGGTTTAAAACGGATAAAACCGAATTGAACCGGTTTAAACCAGTTTAAACCGGAGAAAACCGGACTGAACCGGTTTAAACCGGATAAAAACGGATTGTAACAGTTTAAACCGGTTTAAACCGGATAGAACCGGTTTAAACCGGATAAAACCGGATTGAACCGGATTGAACCAGTTTAAACTGGTTTAAACCAGATAAAAACAGATTGAACCGATTTATACCGGATAAAATCGGATTGAACCGGCTTAAACAGTTTTAAACAGGATAGAACCGGATAGAACCGGTTTAAAACGGATAAAAATTGATAGAAACAGACTGAACCCGTTTAAACCGGTTTAAGCCAGATGAAACCGGATAGAACCGGTTTAAACTGGATAAAATCGGATTGAACCAGTTTAAACCGGATTAAACCGGAAAGAACCGGTTTACACCGGATAGAAGATGATTGAACCGGTATAAACCGGATAGAACCGGATAGAACTGGTTTAAAGCAGATAGAAAGGGATTGAACCGTTTTAAACCGGTTTAAACCGGATAAAACCAGATTGAACCAGTTTAAACCGGTTTAAACTGGATAAAACCGGATTGAACCGGTTTAACCCGGATAAAACCGGATTGAAACGGTTTAAACCGGTGTGAAACGTATAGAACCGGATTGAACGTGTTTAAACCGGAAAAAACCGGATTGAACCGGTTTAAACCGGATAAAACCGGATGGAAACCTTTTAAACTGGATAGAACTGGATTGAACCGGTTTAAACCAGAAAAACCGGATTGAACCTGTTTAAACCGGATAAAACCGGACTGAAACGGTTTAAACTGGATAAAACCGGATTGATCCGGTTTCAACTGGTTTAAAACGGATAAAACCGGATAGAACTGGGTTGAACCAGATTGAAGTGGTTTAAACCGGTTTAAACCAGAAAAAACCGGATAGAACAGGTTTAAACCGAAAGAAATGCAGATTGTACCGGATTAAACCAGTTTAAACCGGATAAAACCGGATTGAATAAGTTTAAACCGGATTGAACCGGTTTGAACCGGTTAAAAACGGATAGAACCAGATTGAACCGGTTTAAACCGGTTTAAGGAGGATAAAACCGGATTGAACTGGTTTAAACAGGATAAAACCGAATTGAACCGGTTTAAAATGGTTTACACAGGATAAAACCACATTGAACCGGTTTAAATCGGATAAAACCGGACCGATCCGGTTTAAACCGGTTTAAAACGGATAAAACAGGATAGAACTGCTTTAAAGTGGATAGAAAGGGACTGAACCGGTTTAAACCAGATTAAACCGGATTAAACCGGATACAACCGGATTGAACCGGTTTAAAGCGGTTTGAACCGTATAGAACCGGATTGAACGTGTTTAAACCGGATAAAACCAGATTGAACCGGTTTGAACCGGTTTAAACAGGATAGATCGGTTTAAACCGGATAAAACAGGATTGAACCGCCTTAAACCGGTTTAAACCGGATAGAACCAGTTTAAACAGGATTAAACCGGATTGAACCGGTTTAAACATGATAAAACCGGACTGAACCGGTTTAAACCGGATAGAACCAGTTTAAACAGGATTAAACCGGATTGAACCGGTTTAAACATGATAAAACCGGACTGAACCGGTTTAAACCGGATAGAACCAGTTTAAACAGGATTAAACCGGATTGAACCGGTTTAAACAGGAAAAAACCGGATTGAACCGGTTTGAACCGGTTTAAACCGGATAGATCGGTTAAAACCGGATAGAACCGGATTGAACCGGTTTAAACCGGATAAACCCGGATTGAACCGGTTTGAACCGGTTTAAACCGGATAGATCGGTTAAAACCGGATAAAACAGGATTGAACCGGTTTAAACCGGATAAAACCGGATTGAACTGGTTTAAACCGGTTTCAAACTTATTGAACCGTACTGAACTGGTTTAAACCAGATAAAACCGGATTGAACCCTTTTAAACCAGTTTAAACTGGATAGAACTGGATAGAATGGGTTCAAACTGGATAAAACCGGATTGAACCGGTTAAACCAGTTTCAACCGAATAAAACTGGATTGAACCAGTTTACACCAGATAAAACCGGGTTGAACCGGTTTAAACGTGATAAAACCAGATTGAACCGGTTTAAACCGGATAGAACCAGTTTAAACAGGATTAAACCGGATTGAACCGGTTTAAACAGGATAAAACCGGATTAAACCGGTTTAAATCGGATAGAACCGGATTGAACCGGTTTAAACCGGATAAACCCGGATTGAACCGGTTTGAACCGGTTTAAACCGGATAGATCGGTTAAAACCGGATAAAACAGGATTGAACAGGTTTAAACCGGATAAAACCGGATTGAACCGGTTTAAACCGGTTTGAACGGTATAGAACCGGATTGATAGTGTTTCAACCGGATAGAACCGGATTGAACCGGTTTAAACCAGAAAAACCGGATTGAACCTGTTTAAACTGGATAAAACCGGACTGAACTGGTTTAAACCAGTTTGAACTGTATAGAACCGGATTGAACGTGTTTAAACCGGATAAAACCGGATTGAATTGTTTAAGCCGGTTTGAACCTTATAGAACCGGATTGAACGTGTTTAAACCGGATAAAACCGGATTGAACCGGTTTAAACCGGATAAAACCGGTTTAAACAGGATAGAACCACATTGAACCAGTTTAAACCGGTTTAAACCAGATAAAAGCGGATTGAACCGGTTTAAACAGGATAGAACTGGACTGAACCGGTTTAAACAGGTTTAAAGTGGATAAAACCGGATTGAACTGGTTTAAACAGGATAAAACCGGATTGAACCGGTTTAAACCGCATAAAACCAGATAGAACTGGTTTATAACGGATAGAACCGGATTGAACTGGTTTAAACCGGTTTAAACTGGATAAAACCGGGTTGAACCGGTTTAAACGTGATTAAACCGGATAAAACCGGATTGATCCGGTTTAGACTTGATAAAACCGGATTGAACCGGTTTAAACCGGTTTAAACAGGATAAAATCGGACTGAACCGGTTGAAACTGGTTTAAACTGGTTAAAAACGGATTGAACCGTTTTATACTTGATAAAACCGGATTGAACCAGTTTAAACCGGTTTAATCCGGATAAAAACGTATTGAACCGGTTTAAACTGGTTTTAACCGGATAAAACCGGATAGAAAAGGTTTAAACCGGGTAAAAACGGATAGAACCGTATTGAACCAGTTTAAAAAGGTTTAAACCGGATAAAACCGGCTTGAACCGGTTTAAACCGGATAAAAACGGATAGAACCGGATTGAACCGGTTTAAACCGGTTTAAACCAAATGAAACCAGATAGAACCGGTTTAAACCGGATAGAACCAGATTAAACCAGTTTGAACCGGTTGAAACCGGTTTCAAACGGATAGAACCGGATTGAACCGGTTTAAACCGGTTTAAACCAGATAAAAGTGGATTGAACCGGTTTAAACAGGATAGAACGGACTGAACCGGTTTAAACAGGTTTAAAGTGGATAAAACAGGATTGAACTGGTTTAAACAGGATAAAAACGGATTGAACCGGTTTAAACCGGATAAAACCAGATAGAACTGGTTTATAACGGATAGAACCGGATTGAACTGGTTTAAACCGGTTTAATCCTTATAAAACCGTGTTGAACCGGTTTAAACCAGATAAAACCGGATTGAACCGGTTTAAACCGGTTTAAACCGTATGAAACCGGATAGAAACGGTTTAAACAGGTTTAATCCGGATAAAACCGGATTGAACCGGTTTAAACGGGATAAAACCGGATTCAACAAGTTTAAACCGGTTTAAACCGGATAGAACCGGATAAAAACAGATTGAACTGGCTTATACCGGATAAAACCGGATTGAACCGGCTTTAACAGGTTTAAACCGGATAGAACCGGATAGAACCGGTTTAAAACGGATAAAACAAGATTGAACAGGTTTAAACTGGTTTAAACCGGATAAAACCGAATTGAGCCGGTTTAAACCAGTTTAAACTGGAGAAAACCGGACTGAACCGGTTTAAACCGGATAAAAACGGATTGTAACAGTTTAAACCGGTTTAAACCGGATAGAACCGGTTTAAACCGGATAAAACCGGATTGAACCGGTTAAACTGGTTTCAACCAGATAAAACCGCATTGAACCAGTTTAAACCATATAAAACCGGATTGAACCAGTTTAAACCGGTTTAAACCGGATGAAACCGAATTGAACCGGTTTAAACCAGATAAAACCGGATTGAACCAGTTTAAACCGCTTTAAACCAGATAGAACTAGATAGAACCGTTTTAAACCAGTTTAAACTGTATAAAACCGGATAGAAACGGTTTAAACCGGATAAAACCGGATTGAACGGGTTCAAACTGGTTTAAACCGGTTTAAACTCGATAAAACCGGATAGAACCGGTTTAAACCGGATAAAACCGGATAAAACCGGCATGAACCAGTTTAAACCGGTTGAAACCGGATAAGACCGGATTGAACCAGTTTGAACCGGTTTAAACCGGATAAAAACAGATTGAACCGGTTTATACCGGATAAAATCGGATTGAACCGGCTTAAACAGGTTTAAACAGGATAGAACCGGATAGAACCGGTTTAAAACGGATAAAAACTGATAGAACCAGACTGAACCCGTTTAAACCGGTTTAAGCCAGATGAAACCGGATAGAACCGGTTTAAACTGGATAAAATCGGATTGAACCAGTTTAAACTGGATTAAACCGGAAAGAACAGGTTTACACCGGGTAGAAGATGATTGAACCGGTATAAACAGGATAGAACCGGATAGAACTGTTTTAAAGCAGATAGAAAGGGATTGAACCGTTTTAAACCGGTTTAAACCGGATAAAACCAGATTGAACCAGTTTAAACCGGTTTAAACTGGATAAAACCGGATTGAACCGGTTTAAACCGGATAAAACCGGATTGAACCGGTTTAAACCGGTGTGAACCGGATAGATCGGTTAAAACCGGATAAAAGAGGATTGAACCGGTTTAAACCGGTTTAAACCGGATAGAACCAGTTTAAACAGGATTAAACCGGATTGAACCAGTTTAAACCGGATAAAACCGGATTGAACCAGTTTAAACCGGATAAAACCGGATTGAACCGGTTTAAACCGGTTTCAACTTTATTGAACCGTACTGAACTGGTTTAAACCAGATAAAACCGGATTGAACCCTTTTAAACCAGTTTAAACTGGATAGAACCGGATAGAACCGGTTTAAACCGGATAAAACCGGATTGAACCGGTTTAAACTGGTTTAAATCGGATAGAAACGGATTTAACTGGTTTAAACCGGATAAACCCGGATTGAACAGGTTTAAACCAGTTTAAACCGGATAGAACCGGATAGAACCGGTTTAAACCGGATAAAACCGGAGTGAACCGGTTTAACCCGGTTTAAACCGGATAGAACCGGATAGAACTGGTTTAAACAGGATAAAACGGGGTTGAACCGGTTTAAACCGGATAGAACCGGTTTAAACCAGTTTAAAATGGATAGAACCGGATATAACCGGTTGAAACCGGATAAAACTGCATTGAACCGGTTAAAACAGTTTCAACCGGATAAAACCGGATTGAACCAGTTTAAACCGGTTTAAACCAGATAGAACCGGATAGAACCGGTTTAAACCGGATTAAAACGGATTGGATCGGTTTAAACCGGTTTTAACCGTACAGAACAGGATAGAACCAGTTTAAAACGGTTTAAACCGGATAGAACCGGATTGAACCGGTTTAAACCTGATATGACCGGTTTAAACCGGTTGAAACCGGATAGAACCGGATTGAACCGGATAAAACCAGATTGAACTGGTTTAAACCTGTTTAAACTGGATAAAACCGGATTGAACTGGTTTAAACCAGTTTGAACTGTATAGAACCGGACTGAACGTGTTTAAACCGGATAAAACCGGATTGAAAGGGTTCAAACTGGTTTCAACCAGTTTAAACTGGATAAAACCGGATAGAACCGGTTTAAAACGGATAAAACCGGATAAAACCGGCATGAACCAGTTTAAACCGGTTGAAACCGGATAAAACCGGATTGAACCAGTTTAAACCGGTTTAAACCGGATAAAAACAGATTGAACCGGTTTATACCGGATAAAATCGGATTGAACCGGCTTAAACAGGTTTAAACAGGATAGAACCGGATAGAACCGGTTTAAAACGGATAAAAACTGATAGAACCAGACTGATCCCGTTTAAACCGGTTTAAGCCAGATGAAACCGGATAGAACCGGTTTAAACTGGATAAAATCGGATTGAACCAGTTTAAACCGGATTAAACCGGAAAGAACTGGTTTACACCGGATAGAAGATGATTGAACCGGTATAAACCGGATAGAACCGGATAGAACTGTTTTAAAGCAGATAGAAAGGGATTGAACCGTTTTTAAACCGGTTTAAACCGGATAAAACCAGATTGAACCAGTTTAAACCGGTTTAAACTGGATAAAACCGGATTGAACCGGTTTAAAACCGGATAAAACCGGATTGAACCGGTTTAAACCGGTGTGAACCGGATAGATCGGTTAAAACCGGATAAAAGAGGATTGAACCGGTTTAAACCGGTTTAAACCGGATAGAACCGGTTTAAACAGGATTAAACCGGATTGAACCGGTTTATACCGGATAAAACCGGATTGAACCAGTATAAACCAGATAAAACCGGATTGAACCGGTTTAAACCGGTTTCAACTTTATTGAACCGTACTGAACTGGTTTAAACCAGATAAAACCGGATTGAACCCTTTTAAACCAGTTTAAACTGGATAGAACCGGATAGAATGGGTTCAAACCGGATAAAACGGGATTGAACCGGTGAAACCAGTTTCAACCGGATAAAACCGGATTGAACCAGTTTACACCAGATAAAACCGGATTGAACCGGTTTAAACCGGTTTAAACCGGATGATACCGGATTTAACCGGTATAAACCGGTTTAAACGGGAAAAAACCGGATTGAACCAGTTTAAACCGGTTTAAACCGGAGAAAACCGGATTGAACTGGTTTAAACTGGTTTAAATCGGATAGAAACGGATTTAACCGGTTTAAACCGGATAAACCCAGATTGAACAGGTTTAAACCAGTTTAAACTGGATGGAACCGGATAGAACCGGTTTAAACAGGATAAAACCGGATTGAACCGGTTTAAACCGGTTTAAACCGGTTAGAACCGGATAGAACTGGTTTAAACAGGATAAAACGGGATTGAACCGGTTTAAACCGGATAGAACCGGTTTAAACCAGTTTAAACTGGATAGAACCGGATATAACTGGTTGAAACCGGATAAAACCGCATTGAACCGGTTAAAACAGTTTCAACAGGATAAAACCGGATTGAACCAGTTTAAACCAGATGAAACCGGATTTAACCGGTTTAAACCGGTTTAAACCGGATAAAACCGGATTGAACCAGTTTAAACTGGTTTTAACTGTACAGAACAGGATAGAACCAGTTTAAAACGGTTTAAACCGGATAGAACCGGATTGAACCGGCTTAAACCCCTTTAAACAGGATACAACCGGATTGAACCGGTTGAAACCGGATAGAACCGGATTGAACCGGATAGAACCGGATTGAACCGGATAAAACCAGATTGAACTGGTTTAAACCTGTTTAAACTGGATAAAACCGGATTGAACTGGTTTAAACCAGTTTGAACTGTATAGAACCGGATTGAACGTGTTTAAACCGGATAAAACCGGATTGAACCGGTTTAAACCGGTTTGAACCGTATAGAACCGGATTGAACGTGTTTAAACCGGATAAAACCGGATTGAACCGGTTTAAACCGGATAAAACCAGATGGAAACGGTTTAAACCGGATAAACCCAGATTGAACCGGTTTAAACCAGAAAAACCGGATTGAACCTAATTAAACTGCATAAAACTGGACTGAACCGGTTAAAACCGGATAAAACCGGATTCATGCGGTTTAAACTGGTTTTAATAGGATAAAACCGGATAGATCCGTGTTGAACCGGAGTGAACAGTTTTAAACCGGTTCAAATCGGATAAAACCGGATTGAACCGGTTTAAACCGGATAAAACCGGTTTAAACAGGATAGAACCAGATTGAACCAGGTTAAACCGGTTTAAACCAGATAAAAGCGGATTGAACTGGTTTAAACAGGATAGAACTGGACTGAAGCGGTTTAAACAGGTTTAAAGTGGATAAAACCGGATTGAACTGGTTTAAACAGGATAAAACCGGATTGAACCGGTTTAAACCGCATAAAACCAGATAGAACTGGTTTATAACGGATAGAACCGGATTGAACTGGTTTAAACCGGTTTAAACTGGATAAAACCGGGTTGAACCGGTTTAAACGTGATTAAACCGGATAAAACCGGATTGATCCGGTTTAGACTTGATAAAACCGGATTGAACCGGTTTAAACCGGTTTAAACAGGATAAAATCGGACTGAACCGGTTTAAACTGGTTTAAACTGGTTAAAAACGGATTGAACCGTTTTATACTTGATAAAACCGGATTGAACCAGTTTAAACCGGTTTAATCCGGATAAAAACGTATTGAACCGGTTTAAACTGGTTTAAACCGGATAAAACCGGATAGAAAAGGTTTAAACCGGGTAAAAACGGATAGAACCGTATTGAACCGGTTTAAAAAGTTTTAAACAGGATAAAACCGGCTTGAACCGGTTTAAACCGGATAAAAACGGATAGAACCGGATTGAACCGGTATAAACCGGTTTAAACCAAATGAAACCAGATAGAACCGGTTTAAACCGGATAGAACCAGATTAAACCAGTTTGAACCGGTTGAAACCGGTTTCAAACGGATAGAACCGGATTGAACCGGTTTAAACCGGTTTAAGGTGGATAAAACCGGATTGAACTGGTTTAAACAGTATGAAACCGAATTGATCCGGTTTAAAATGGTTTAAACAGGATAAAACCGCATTGAACCGGTTTAAACCGGATAAAACTGGACCGATCCGGTTTAAACCGGTTTAAAACGGATAAAACAGGATAGAACTGCTTTAAAGCGGATAGGAAGGGACTGAACCGGTGTAAACCAGATTAATCCAGATTAAACCGGATAAAACCCGATTGAACCGGTTTAAACCTGTTTAAACTGGATAAATCCGGATTGAACCGGTTTAAACCGGTTAGAACCGTATAGAACCGAATTGAACGTGTTTAAACTGGATAAAACCGGATTGAACCGGTTTAAACCGGTTAGAACCGTATAGAACCGAATTGAACGTGTTTAAACCGGATAAAACCGGATGGAACTGGTTTAAACCGGTTTGAACCGTATAGAACCGGATTGATAGTGTTTAAACCGGATAAAACCGGATTGAACCGGTTTAAACCGGATAAAACCGGATGGAAACGGTTTAAACCGGATAGAACCGGATTGAACCGGTTTAAACCAGAAAAACCGGATTGAACCTGTTTAAACTGGATAAAACCGGACTGAACCTGTTAAAACCGGATAAAACCTGATTGATGCGGTTTAAACTGGTTTAAAAAGGATAAAACCGGATAGATCCGGGTTGAACCGGATTGAACCGGTTTGAACCGGTTTAAACCAGATAAAAGCGGATTGAACCGGTTTAAACAGGATAGAACGGACTGAACCGGTTTAAACAGGTTTAAAGTGGATAAAACAGGATTGAACTGGTTTAAACAGGATAAAACCGGATTGAACCGGTTTAAACCGGATAAAACCAGATAGAACTGGTTTATAACGGATAGAACCGGATTGAACTGTTTTAAACCGGTTTAATACGGATAAAACCGGGTTGAACCGGTTTAAACCAGATAAAACCGGATTGAACCGGTTTAAACCGTATGAAACCGGATAGAACCGGTTTAAACAGGTTTAATCCGGATAAAACCGTTTTGAACCGGTTTAAACGGGATAAAACCGGATTCAACAAGTTTAAACCGGTTTAAACCGGATAGAACCGGATAAAAACAGATTGAACTGGCTTATACCGGATAAAACCGGATAGAACCGGTTTAAAACGTATAAAACTAGATTGAACAGGTTTAAACTGGTTTAAACCGGATAAAACCGAATTGAACCGGTTTAAACCAGTTTAAACCGGAGAAAACCGGACTGAACCGGTTTAAACCGGATAAAAACGGATTGTAACAGTTTAAACCGGTTTAAACCAGATAGAACCGGTTTAAACCGGATAAAACCGGATTGAACCAGATTGAACCAGTTTAAACCGGTTTAAACCGGATAAAAACAGATTGAATCGGTTTATACCGGATAAAATCGGATTGAACCGGCTTAAACAGGTTTAAACAGGATAGAACCGGATAGAACCGGTTTAAAACGGATAAAAACTGATAGAACCAGACTGAACCCGTTTAAACCGGTTTAACCCACATGAAACCGGATAGAACCGGTTTAAACTGGATAAAATCGGATTGAACCAGTTTAAACCGGATTAAACCGGAAAGAACCGGTTTACAGCGGATAGAAGATGATTGAACCGGTATAAACCGGATAGAACCGGATAGAACTGGTTTAAAGCAGATAGAAAGGGATTGAACCGTTTTAAACCGGTTTAAACCGGATAAAACCAGATTGAACCAGTTTAAACCGGTTTAAACTGGATAAAACCGGATTGAACCGGTTTAACCCGGATAAAACCGGATTGAACCGGTTTAAACCGGTGTGAACCGTATAGAACCTGATTGAACGTGTTTAAACCGGAAAAAACCGGATTGAACCGGTTTAAACCGGATAAAACCGGATGGAAACCTTTTAAACTGGATAGAACTGGATTGAACCGGTTTAAACCAGAAAAACCGGATTGAACCTGTTTAAACCGGATAAAACAGGACTGAACCGGTTTAAACTGGATAAAACCGGATTGATCCGGTTTCAACTGGTTTAAAACGGATAAAACCGGATAGAACTGGGTTGAACCAGATTGAAGCGGTTTAAACCGGTTTAAACCAGAAAAAAACGGATAGAACAGGTTTAAACCGAAAGAAAAGCAGATTGTACCGGATTAAACCGGTTTAAACCGGATAAAACCGGATTGAATAAGTTTAAACCGGATTGAACCGGTTTGAACCGGTTAAAAACGGATAGAACCAGATTGAACCGGTTTAAACCGGTTTAAGGTGGATAAAACCGGATTGAAGTGGTTTAAACAGGATAAAACCGAATTGAACCGTGTTAAAATGGTTTACACAGGATAAAACCACATTGAACCGGTTTAAACCAGATAAAACCGGACCGATCCGGTTTAAACCGGTTTAAAACGGATAAAACAGGATAGAACTGCTTTAAAGTGGATAGAAAGGGACTGAACCGGTTTAAACCAGATTAAACCGGATTAAACCGGATACAACCGGATTGAACCGGTTTAAAGCGGTTTGAACCGTATAGAACCGGTTGAACGTGTTTAAACCGGATAAAACCAGATTGAACCGGTTTGAACCGGTTTAAACCGGATAGATCGGTTTAAACCGGATAAAACAGGATTGAACCGGCTTAAACCGGTTTAAACCGGATAGAACCAGTTTAAACAGGATTAAACCGGATTGAACCGGTTTAAACATGATAAAACCAGATTGAACCGGTTTAAACCGGATAGAACCAGTTTAAACAGGATTAAACCGGATTGAACCGGTTTAAACAGGATAAAACCGGATTAAACCGGTTTAAATCGGATAGAACCGGATTGAACCGGTTTAAACCGGATAAACCCGGATTGAACCGGTTTGAACCGGTTTAAACCGGATAGATCGGTTAAAACCGGATAAAACAGGATTGAACAGGTTTAAACCGGATAAAACCGGATTGAACCGGTTTAAACCGGTTTGAACGGTATAGAACCGGATTGATAGTGTTTCAACCGGATAGAACCGGATTGAACCGGTTTAAACCAGAAAAACCGGATTGAACCTGTTTAAACTGGATAAAACCGGACTGAACTGGTTTAAACCAGTTTGAACTGTATAGAACCGGATTGAACGTGTTTAAACCGGATAAAACCGGATTGAATTGTTTAAGCCGGTTTGAACCTTATAGAACCGGATTGAACGTGTTTAAACCGGATAAAACCGGATTGAACCGGTTTAAACCGGATAAAACCGGTTTAAACAGGATAGAACCACATTGAACCAGTTTAAACCGGTTTAAACCAGATAAAAGCGGATTGAACCGGTTTAAACAGGATAGAACTGGACTGAACCGGTTTAAACAGGTTTAAAGTGGATAAAACCGGATTGAACTGGTTTAAACAGGATAAAACCGGATTGAACCGGTTTAAACCGCATAAAACCAGATAGAACTGGTTTATAACGGATAGAACCGGATTGAACTGGTTTAAACCGGTTTAAACTGGATAAAACCGGGTTGAACCGGTTTAAACGTGATTAAACCGGATAAAACCGGATTGATCCGGTTTAGACTTGATAAAACCGGATTGAACCGGTTTAAACCGGTTTAAACAGGATAAAATCGGACTGAACCGGTTGAAACTGGTTTAAACTGGTTAAAAACGGATTGAACCGTTTTATACTTGATAAAACCGGATTGAACCAGTTTAAACCGGTTTAATCCGGATAAAAACGTATTGAACCGGTTTAAACTGGTTTTAACCGGATAAAACCGGATAGAAAAGGTTTAAACCGGGTAAAAACGGATAGACCCGTATTGAACCAGTTTAAAAAGGTTTAAACCGGATAAAACCGGCTTGAACCGGTTTAAACCGGATAAAAACGGATAGAACCGGATTGAACCGGTTTAAACCGGTTTAAACCAAATGAAACCAGATAGAACCGGTTTAAACCAGATAGAACCAGATTAAACCAGTTTGAACCGGTTGAAACCGGTTTCAAACGGATAGAACCGGATTGAACCGGTTTAAACCGGTTTAAACCAGATAAAAGTGGATTGAACCGGTTTAAACAGGATAGAACGGACTGAACCGGTTTAAACAGGTTTAAAGTGGATAAAACAGGATTGAACTGGTTTAAACAGGATAAAAACGGATTGAACCGGTTTAAACCGGATAAAACCAGATAGAACTGGTTTATAACGGATAGAACCGGATTGAACTGGTTTAAACCGGTTTAATCCTTATAAAACCGTGTTGAACCGGTTTAAACCAGATAAAACCGGATTGAACCGGTTTAAACCGGTTTAAACCG
Source organism: Cynocephalus volans (assembly GCF_027409185.1). NCBI lineage: Eukaryota > Metazoa > Chordata > Mammalia > Dermoptera > Cynocephalidae > Cynocephalus > Cynocephalus volans. Next base: position 110,490,899 of record NC_084471.1, on the reverse strand, counting down.
TATGAAACCGGATAGAAACGGTTTAAACAGGTTTAATCCGGATAAAACCGGATTGAACCGGTTTAAACGGGATAAAACCGGATTCAACAAGTTTAAACCGGTTTAAACCGGATAGAACCGGATAAAAACAGATTGAACTGGCTTATACCGGATAAAACCGGATTGAACCGGCTTTAACAGGTTTAAACCGGATAGAACCGGATAGAACCGGTTTAAAACGGATAAAACAAGATTGAACAGGTTTAAACTGGTTTAAACCGGATAAAACCGAATTGAGCCGGTTTAAACCAGTTTAAACTGGAGAAAACCGGACTGAACCGGTTTAAACCGGATAAAAACGGATTGTAACAGTTTAAACCGGTTTAAACCGGATAGAACCGGTTTAAACCGGATAAAACCGGATTGAACCGGTTAAACTGGTTTCAACCAGATAAAACCGCATTGAACCAGTTTAAACCATATAAAACCGGATTGAACCAGTTTAAACCGGTTTAAACCGGATGAAACCGAATTGAACCGGTTTAAACCAGATAAAACCGGATTGAACCAGTTTAAACCGCTTTAAACCAGATAGAACTAGATAGAACCGTTTTAAACCAGTTTAAACTGTATAAAACCGGATAGAAACGGTTTAAACCGGATAAAACCGGATTGAACGGGTTCAAACTGGTTTAAACCGGTTTAAACTCGATAAAACCGGATAGAACCGGTTTAAACCGGATAAAACCGGATAAAACCGGCATGAACCAGTTTAAACCGGTTGAAACCGGATAAGACCGGATTGAACCAGTTTGAACCGGTTTAAACCGGATAAAAACAGATTGAACCGGTTTATACCGGATAAAATCGGATTGAACCGGCTTAAACAGGTTTAAACAGGATAGAACCGGATAGAACCGGTTTAAAACGGATAAAAACTGATAGAACCAGACTGAACCCGTTTAAACCGGTTTAAGCCAGATGAAACCGGATAGAACCGGTTTAAACTGGATAAAATCGGATTGAACCAGTTTAAACTGGATTAAACCGGAAAGAACAGGTTTACACCGGATAGAAGATGATTGAACCGGTATAAACAGGATAGAACCGGATAGAACTGTTTTAAAGCAGATAGAAAGGGATTGAACCGTTTTAAACCGGTTTAAACCGGATAAAACCAGATTGAACCAGTTTAAACCGGTTTAAACTGGATAAAACCGGATTGAACCGGTTTAAACCGGATAAAACCGGATTGAACCGGTTTAAACCGGTGTGAACCGGATAGATCGGTTAAAACCGGATAAAAGAGGATTGAACCAGTTTAAACCGGTTTAAACCGGATAGAACCAGTTTAAACAGGATTAAACCGGATTGAACCAGTTTAAACCGGATAAAACCGGATTGAACCAGTTTAAACCGGATAAAACCGGATTGAACCGGTTTAAACCGGTTTCAACTTTATTGAACCGTACTGAACTGGTTTAAACCAGATAAAACCGGATTGAACCCTTTTAAACCAGTTTAAACTGGATAGAACCGGATAGAACCGGTTTAAACCGGATAAAACCGGATTGAACCGGTTTAAACTGGTTTAAATCGGATAGAAACGGATTTAACTGGTTTAAACCGGATAAACCCGGATTGAACAGGTTTAAACCAGTTTAAACCGGATAGAACCGGATAGAACCGGTTTAAACCGGATAAAACCGGAGTGAACCGGTTTAACCCGGTTTAAACCGGATAGAACCGGATAGAACTGGTTTAAACAGGATAAAACGGGGTTGAACCGGTTTAAACCGGATAGAACCGGTTTAAACCAGTTTAAAATTGATAGAACCGGATATAACCGGTTGAAACCGGATAAAACTGCATTGAACCGGTTAAAACAGTTTCAACCGGATAAAACCGGATTGAACCAGTTTAAACCGGTTTAAACCAGATAGAACCGGATAGAACCGGTTTAAACCGGATTAAAACGGATTGGATCGGTTTAAACCGGTTTTAACCGTACAGAACAGGATAGAACCAGTTTAAAACGGTTTAAACCGGATAGAACCGGATTGAACCGGTTTAAACCTGATATGACCGGTTTAAACCGGTTGAAACCGGATAGAACCGGATTGAACCGGATAAAACCAGATTGAACTGGTTTAAACCTGTTTAAACTGGATAAAACCGGATTGAACTGGTTTAAACCAGTTTGAACTGTATAGAACCGGACTGAACGTGTTTAAACCGGATAAAACCGGATTGAAAGGGTTCAAACTGGTTTCAACCAGTTTAAACTGGATAAAACCGGATAGAACCGGTTTAAAACGGATAAAACCGGATAAAACCGGCATGAACCAGTTTAAACCGGTTGAAACCGGATAAAACCGGATTGAACCAGTTTTAAACCGGTTTAAACCGGATAAAAACAGATTGAACCGGTTTATACCGGATAAAATCAGATTGAACCGGCTTAAACAGGTTTAAACAGGATAGAACCGGATAGAACCGGTTTAAAACGGATAAAAACTGATAGAACCAGACTGATCCCGTTTAAACCGGTTTAAGCCAGATGAAACCGGATAGAACCGGTTTAAACTGGATAAAATCGGATTGAACCAGTTTAAACCGGATTAAACCGGAAAGAACTGGTTTACACCGGATAGAAGATGATTGAACCGGTATAAACCGGATAGAACCGGATAGAACTGTTTTAAAGCAGATAGAAAGGGATTGAACCGTTTTAAACCGGTTTAAACCGGATAAAACCAGATTGAACCAGTTTAAACCGGTTTAAACTGGATAAAACCGGATTGAACCGGTTTAAACCGGATAAAACCGGATTGAACCGGTTTAAACCGGTGTGAACCGGATAGATCGGTTAAAACCGGATAAAAGAGGATTGAACCGGTTTAAACCGGTTTAAACCGGATAGAACCGGTTTAAACAGGATTAAACCGGATTGAACCGGTTTATACCGGATAAAACCGGATTGAACCAGTATAAACCAGATAAAACCGGATTGAACCGGTTTAAACCGGTTTCAACTTTATTGAACCGTACTGAACTGGTTTAAACCAGATAAAAACCGGATTGAACCCTTTTAAACCAGTTTAAACTGGATAGAACCGGATAGAATGGGTTCAAACCGGATAAAACGGGATTGAACCGGTGAAACCAGTTTCAACCGGATAAAACCGGATTGAAACAGTTTACACCAGATAAAACCGGATTGAACCGGTTTAAACCGGTTTAAACCGGATGATACCGGATTTAACCGGTATAAACCGGTTTAAAACGGGAAAAAAACCGGATTGAACCAGTTTAAACCGGTTTAAACCGGAGAAAACCGGATTGAACTGGTTTAAACTGGTTTAAATCGGATAGAAACGGATTTAACCGGTTTAAACCGGATAAACCCAGATTGAACAGGTTTATACCAGTTTAAACTGGATGGAACGGATAGAACCGGTTTAAACAGGATAAAACCGGATTGAACCGGTTTAAACCGGTTTAAACCGGTTAGAACCGGATAGAACTGGTTTAAACAGGATAAAACGGGATTGAACCGGTTTAAACCGGATAGAACCGGTTTAAACCAGTTTAAACTGGATAGAACCGGATATAACTGGTTGAAACCGGATAAAACCGCATTGAACCGGTTAAAACAGTTTCAACAGGATAAAACCGGATTGAACCAGTTTAAACCAGATGAAACCGGATTTAACCGGTTTAAACCGGTTTAAACCGGATAAAACCGGATTGAACCAGTTTAAACTGGTTTTAAACTGTACAGAACAGGATAGAACCAGTTTAAAACGGTTTAAACCGGATAGAACCGGATTGAACCGGCTTAAACCCCTTTAAACAGGATACAACCGGATTGAACCGGTTGAAACCGGATATAACCGGATTGAACCGGATAGAACCGGATTGAACCGGATAAAACCAGATTGAACTGGTTTAAACCTGTTTAAACTGGATAAAACCGGATTGAACTGGTTTAAACCAGTTTGAACTGTATAGAACCGGATTGAACGTGTTTAAACCGGATAAAACCGGATTGAACCGGTTTAAACCGGTTTGAACCGTATAGAACCGGATTGAACGTGTTTAAACCGGATAAAACCGGATTGAACCGGTTTAAACCGGATAAAACCAGATGGAAACGGTTTAAACCGGATAAAACCAGATTGAACCGGTTTAAACCAGAAAAACCGGATTGAACCTAATTAAACTGCATAAAAGACTGGACAACCGGTTAAAACCGGATAAAACCGGATTCATGCGGTTTAAACTGGTTTTAATAGGATAAAACCGGATAGATCCGTGTTGAACCGGAGTGAACAGTTTTAAACCGGTTCAAATCGGATAAAACCGGATTGAACCGGTTTAAACCGGATAAAACCGGTTTAAACAGGATAGAACCAGATTGAACCAGGTTAAACCGGTTTAAACCAGATAAAAGCGGATTGAACTGGTTTAAACAGGATAGAACTGGACTGAAGCGGTTTAAACAGGTTTAAAGTGGATAAAACCGGATTGAACTGGTTTAAACAGGATAAAACCGGATTGAACCGGTTTAAACCGCATAAAACCAGATAGAACTGGTTTATAACGGATAGAACCGGATTGAACTGGTTTAAACCGGTTTAAACTGGATAAAACCGGGTTGAACCGGTTTAAACGTGATTAAACCGGATAAAACCGGATTGATCCGGTTTAGACTTGATAAAACCGGATTGAACCGGTTTAAACCGGTTTAAACAGGATAAAATCGGACTGAACCGGTTTAAACTGGTTTAAACTGGTTAAAAACGGATTGAACCGTTTTATACTTGATAAAACCGGATTGAACCAGTTTAAACCGGTTTAATCCGGATAAAAACGTATTGAACCGGTTTAAACTGGTTTAAACCGGATAAAACCGGATAGAAAAGGTTTAAACCGGGTAAAAACGGATAGAACCGTATTGAACCGGTTTAAAAAGTTTTAAACAGGATAAAACCGGCTTGAACCGGTTTAAACCGGATAAAAACGGATAGAACCGGATTGAACCGGTATAAACCGGTTTAAACCAAATGAAACCAGATAGAACCGGTTTAAACCGGATAGAACCAGATTAAACCAGTTTGAACCGGTTGAAACCGGTTTCAAACGGATAGAACCGGATTGAACCGGTTTAAACCGGTTTAAGGTGGATAAAACCGGATTGAACTGGTTTAAACAGTATGAAACCGAATTGATCCGGTTTAAAATGGTTTAAACAGGATAAAACCGCATTGAACCGGTTTAAACCGGATAAAACTGGACCGATCCGGTTTAAACCGGTTTAAAACGGATAAAACAGGATAGAACTGCTTTAAAGCGGATAGGAAGGGACTGAACCGGTGTAAACCAGATTAATCCAGATTAAACCGGATAAAACCCGATTGAACCGGTTTAAACCTGTTTAAACTGGATAAATCCGGATTGAACCGGTTTAAACCGGTTAGAACCGTATAGAACCGAATTGAACGTGTTTAAACTGGATAAAACCGGATTGAACCGGTTTAAACCGGTTAGAACCGTATAGAACCGAATTGAACGTGTTTAAACCGGATAAAACCGGATGGAACTGGTTTAAACCGGTTTGAACCGTATAGAACCGGATTGATAGTGTTTAAACCGGATAAAACCGGATTGAACCGGTTTAAACCGGATAAAACCGGATGGAAACGGTTTAAACCGGATAGAACCGGATTGAACCGGTTTAAACCAGAAAAACCGGATTGAACCTGTTTAAACTGGATAAAACCGGACTGAACCTGTTAAAACCGGATAAAACCTGATTGATGCGGTTTAAACTGGTTTAAAAAGGATAAAACCGGATAGATCCGGGTTGAACCGGATTGAACCGGTTTGAACCGGTTTAAACCAGATAAAAGCGGATTGAACCGGTTTAAACAGGATAGAACGGACTGAACCGGTTTAAACAGGTTTAAAGTGGATAAAACAGGATTGAACTGGTTTAAACAGGATAAAACCGGATTGAACCGGTTTAAACCGGATAAAACCAGATAGAACTGGTTTATAACGGATAGAACCGGATTGAACTGTTTTAAACCGGTTTAATACGGATAAAACCGGGTTGAACCGGTTTAAACCAGATAAAACCGGATTGAACCGGTTTAAACCGTATGAAACCGGATAGAACCGGTTTAAACAGGTTTAATCCGGATAAAACCGTTTTGAACCGGTTTAAACGGGATAAAACCGGATTCAACAAGTTTAAACCGGTTTAAACCGGATAGAACCGGATAAAAACAGATTGAACTGGCTTATACCGGATAAAACCGGATAGAACCGGTTTAAAACGTATAAAACTAGATTGAACAGGTTTAAACTGGTTTAAACCGGATAAAACCGAATTGAACCGGTTTAAACCAGTTTAAACCGGAGAAAACCGGACTGAACCGGTTTAAACCGGATAAAAACGGATTGTAACAGTTTAAACCGGTTTAAACCAGATAGAACCGGTTTAAACTGGATAAAACCGGATTGAACCAGATTGAACCAGTTTAAACCGGTTTAAACCGGATAAAAACAGATTGAACCGGTTTATACCGGATAAAATCGGATTGAACCGGCTTAAACAGGTTTAAACAGGATAGAACCGGATAGAACCGGTTTAAAATGGATAAAAACTGATAGAACCAGACTGAACCCGTTTAAACCGGTTTAACCCACATGAAACCGGATAGAACCGGTTTAAACTGGATAAAATCGGATTGAACCAGTTTAAACCGGATTAAACCGGAAAGAACCGGTTTACAGCGGATAGAAGATGATTGAACCGGTATAAACCGGATAGAACAGGATAGAACTGGTTTAAAGCAGATAGAAAGGGATTGAACCGTTTTAAACCGGTTTAAACCGGATAAAACCAGATTGAACCAGTTTAAACCGGTTTAAACTGGATAAAACCGGATTGAACCGGTTTAACCCGGATAAAACCGGATTGAACCGGTTTAAACCGGTGTGAACCGTATAGAACCTGATTGAACGTGTTTAAACCGGAAAAAACCGGATTGAACCGGTTTAAACCGGATAAAACCGGATGGAAACCTTTTAAACTGGATAGAACTGGATTGAACCGGTTTAAACCAGAAAAACCGGATTGAACCTGTTTAAACCGGATAAAACCGGACTGAACCGGTTTAAACTGGATAAAACCGGATTGATCCGGTTTCAACTGGTTTAAAACGGATAAAACCGGATAGAACTGGGTTGAACCAGATTGAAGCGGTTTAAACCGGTTTAAACCAGAAAAAAACGGATAGAACAGGTTTAAACCGAAAGAAAAGCAGATTGTACCGGATTAAACCGGTTTAAACCGGATAAAACCGGATTGAATAAGTTTAAACCGGATTGAACCGGTTTGAACCGGTTAAAAACGGATAGAACCAGATTGAACCGGTTTAAACCGGTTTAAGGTGGATAAAACCGGATTGAAGTGGTTTAAACAGGATAAAACCGAATTGAACCGTGTTAAAATGGTTTACACAGGATAAAACCACATTGAACCGGTTTAAACCGGATAAAACCGGACCGATCCGGTTTAAACCGGTTTAAAACGGATAAAACAGGATAGAACTGCTTTAAAGTGGATAGAAAGGGACTGAACCGGTTTAAACCAGATTAAACCGGATTAAACCGGATACAACCGGATTGAACCGGTTTAAAGCGGTTTGAACCGTATAGAACCGGTTGAACGTGTTTAAACCGGATAAAACCAGATTGAACCGGTTTGAACCGGTTTAAACCGGATAGATCGGTTTAAACCGGATAAAACAGGATTGAACCGGCTTAAACCGGTTTAAACCGGATAGAACCAGTTTAAACAGGATTAAACCGGATTGAACCGGTTTAAACATGATAAAACCAGATTGAACCGGTTTAAACCGGATAGAACCAGTTTAAACAGGTTTAAACCGGATTGAACCGGTTTAAACAGGATAAAACCGGATTAAACCGGTTTAAATCGGATAGAACCGGATTGAACCGGTTTAAACCGGATAAACCCGGATTGAACCGGTTTGAACCGGTTTAAACCGGATAGATCGGTTAAAACCGGATAAAACAGGATTGAACAGGTTTAAACCGGATAAAACCGGATTGAACCGGTTTAAACCGGTTTGAACGGTATAGAACCGGATTGATAGTGTTTCAACCGGATAAAACCGGATTGAACCGGTTTAAACCGGATAAAACCGGATGGAAACGGTTTAAACCGGATAGAACCGGATTGAACCGGTTTAAACCAGAAAAACCGGATTGAACCTGTTTAAACTGGATAAAACCGGACTGAACTGGTTTAAACCAGTTTGAACTGTATAGAACCGGATTGAACGTGTTTAAACCGGATAAAACCGGATTGAATTGTTTAAGGCGGTTTGAACCTTATAGAACCGGATTGAACGTGTTTAAACCGGATAAAACCGGATTGAACCGGTTTAAACCGGATAAAACCAGATGGAAACGTTTTAAACCGGATAAAACTGGATTGAACCGGTTTAAACCAGAAAAACCGGATTGAACCTGTTTAAACTGCATAAAACTGGACTGAACCGGTTAAAACCGGATAAAACCGGATTCATGCGGTTTAAACTGGTTTTAATAGGATAAAACCGGATAGATCCGTGTTGAACCGGATTGAACAGGTTTAAACCGGTTCAAATCGGATAAAACCGGATTGAACCGGTTTAAACCGGTTTAAACCAGATAAAAGCGGATTGAACCGGTTTAAACAGGATAGAACCGGACTGAACCGGTTTAAACAGGTTTAAAGTGGATAAAACCGGATTGAACTGGTTTAAACAGGATAAAACCGGATTGAACCGGTTTAAACCGCATAAAACCAGATAGAACTGGTTTATAACGGATAGAACCGGATTGAACTGGTTTAAACCGGTTTAAACTGGATAAAACCGGGTTGAACCGGTTTAAACGTGATTAAACCGGATAAAACCGGATTGATCCGGTTTAGACTTGATAAAACCGGATTGAACCGGTTTAAACCGGTTTAAACAGGATAAAATCGGACTGAACCGGTTGAAACTGGTTTAAACTGGTTAAAAACGGATTGAACCGTTTTATACTTGATAAAACCGGATTGAACCAGTTTAAACCGGTTTAATCCGGATAAAAACGTATTGAACCGGTTTAAACTGGTTTTAACCGGATAAAACCGGATAGAAAAGGTTTAAACCGGGTAAAAACGGATAGAACCGTATTGAACCGGTTTAAAAAGGTTTAAACCGGATAAAACCGGCTTGAACCGGTTTAAACCGGATAAAAACGGATAGAACCGGATTGAACCGGTTTAAACCGGTTTAAACCAAATGAAACCAGATAGAACCGGTTTAAACCGGATAGAACCAGATTAAACCAGTTTGAACCGGTTGAAACCGGTTTCAAACGGATAGAACCGGATTGAACCGGTTTAAACCGGTTTAAGGTGGATCAAACCGGATTGAACTGGTTTAAACAGGATGAAACCGAATTGAACCGGTTTAAAATGGTTTAAACAGGATAAAACCGCATGGAACCGGTTTAAACCGGATAAAACCGGACCGATCCGGTTTAAACCGGTTTAAAACGGATAAAACAGGATAGAACTGCTTTAAAGCGGATAGGAAGGGACTGAACCGGTTTAAACCAGATTAATCCAGATTAAACCGGATAAAACCCGATTGAACCGGTTTAAACCTGTTTAAACTGGATAAATCCGGATTGAACCGGTTTAAACCGGTTAGAACCGTATAGAACCGAATTGAACGTGTTTAAACCGGATAAAACCGGATTGAACCGGTTTAAACCGGTTAGAACCGTATAGAACCGAATTGAACGTGTTTAAACCGGATAAAACCGGATTGAACTGGTTTAAACCGGTTTGAACCGTATAGAACCGGATTGATAGTGTTTAAACCGGATAAAACCGGATTGAACCGGTTTAAACCGGATAAAAGTGGATTGAACCGGTTTAAACAGGATAGAACGGACTGAACCGGTTTAAACAGGTTTAAAGTGGATAAAACAGGATTGAACTGGTTTAAACAGGATAAAACCAGATTGAACCGGATTAAACTGGATAAAACCAGATAGAACTGGTTTATAACGGATAGAACCGGATTGAACTGGTTTAAACCTGTTTAATCCGGATAAAACCGTTTTGAACCGGTTTAAACCAGATAAAACCGGATTGAACCGGTTTAAACCGGTTTAAACCGTATGAAACCGGATAGAACCGGTTTAAACAGGTTTAATCCGGATAAAACCGGATTGAACCGGTTTAAACGGGATAAAACCGGATTCAACAAGTTTAAACCGGTTTAAACCGGATAGAACTGGATAAAAACAGATTGAACTGGCTTATACCGGATAAAACCGGATTGAACCGGCTTAAACAGGTTTAAACCGGATAGAACCGGATAGAACCGGATTAAAACGGATAAAACTAGATTGAACAGGTTTAAACTGGTTTAAACCGGATAAAACCGAATTTAGCCGGTTTAAACCAGTATAAACTGGAGAAAACCGGACTGAACCGGTTTAAACCGGATAAAAACGGATTGTAACAGTTTAAACCGGTTTAAACCGGATAGAACCGGTTTAAACCGGATAAAACCGGATTGAACCGGTTAAACTGGTTTCAACCAGATAAAACTGAATTGAACCAGTTTAAACCATATAAAACCGAATTGAAACGGTTTAAACCAGATAAAACCGGATTGAACCAGTTTAAACCGGTTTAAACCAGATAGAACTAGATAGAACCGTTTTAAACCGGTTTAAACTGTATAAAACCGGATAGAAACGGTTTAAACCGGTTTAAACCGGATAGAACCGGATAGAACCGGTTTAAACCGGATAAAACCGGATTGAACGGGTTCAAACTGGTTTAAACCGGTTAAACTGGATAAAACCGGATAGAACCGGTTTAAACCGGATAAAACCGGATAAAACCGGCATGAACCAGTTTAAACCGGTTGAAACCGGATAAAACCGGATTGAACCAGTTTAAACCGGTTTAAACCGGATAAAAACAGATTGAACCGGTTTATACCGGATAAAATCGGATTGAACCGGCTTAAACAGGTTTAAACAGGATAGAACCGGATAGAACCGGTTTAAAACGGATAAAAACTGATAGAACCAGACTGAACCCGTTTAAACCGGTTTAAGCCAGATGAAACCGGATAGAACCGGTTTAAACTGGATAAAATCGGATTGAACCAGTTTAAACCGGATTAAACCGGAAAGAACTGGTTTACACCGGATAGAAGATGATTGAACCGGTATAAACCGGATAGAACCGGATAGAACTGTTTTAAAGCAGATAGAAAGGGATTGAACCGTTTTAAACCGGTTTAAACCGGATAAAACCAGATTGAACCAGTTTAAACCGGTTTAAACTGGATAAAACCGGATTGAACCGGTTTAAACCGGATAAAACCGGATTGAACCGGTTTAAACCGGTGTGAACCGGATAGATCGGTTAAAACCGGATAAAAGAGGATTGAACCGGTTTAAACCGGTTTAAACCGGATAGAACCGGTTTAAACAGGATTAAACCGGATTGAACCGGTTTAAACTGGTTTAAATCGGATAGAAACGGATTTAACTGGTTTAAACCGGATAAACCCGGATTGAACCGGTTTAACCCGGTTTAAACCGGATAGAACCGGATAGAACTGGTTTAAACAGGATAAAACGGGGTTGAACCGGTTTAAACCGGATAGAACCGGTTTAAACCAGTTTAAAATGGATAGAACCGGATATAACCGGTTGAAACCGGATAAAACTGCATTGAACCGGTTAAAACAGTTTCAACCGGATAAAACCGGATTGAACCAGTTTAAACCGGTTTAAACCAGATAGAACCGGATAGAACCGGTTTAAACCGGATTAAAACGGATTGGATCGGTTTAAACCGGTTTTAACCGGACAGAACAGGATAGAACCAGTTTAAAACGGTTTAAACCGGATAGAACCGGATTGAACCGGTTTAAACCTGATATGACCGGTTTAAACCGGTTTAAACTGGATAGAACCGGATTGAACCGGCTTAAACCCCTTTAAACAGGATACAACCGGATTGAAACGGTTGAAACCGGATAGAACCGGATTGAACCGGATAAAACCAGATTGAACTGGTTTAAACCTGTTTAAACTGGATAAAACCGGATTGAACTGGTTTAAACCAGTTTGAACTGTATAGAACCGGACTGAACGTGTTTAAACCGGATAAAACCGGATTGAAAGGGTTCAAACTGGTTTCAACCAGTTTAAACTGGATAAAACCGGATAGAACCGGTTTAAAACGGATAAAACCGGATAAAACCGGCATGAACCAGTTTAAACCGGTTGAAACCGGATAAAACCGGATTGAACCAGTTTAAACCGGTTTAAACCGGATAAAAACAGATTGAACCGGTTTATACCGGATAAAATCGGATTGAACCGGCTTAAACAGGTTTAAACAGGATAGAACCGGATAGAACCGGTTTAAACTGGATAAAATCGGATTGAACCAGTTTAAACCGGATTAAACCGGAAAGAACTGGTTTACACCGGATAGAAGATGATTGAACCGGTATAAACCGGATAGAACCGGATAGAACTGTTTTAAAGCAGATAGAAAGGGATTGAACCGTTTTAAACCGGTTTAAACCGGATAAAACCGGATTGAACCGGTTTAAACCGGTTTAAACTGGATAAAACCGGATTGAACCGGTTTAAACCGGATAAAACCGGATTGAACCGGTTTAAACCGGTGTGAACCGGATAGATCGGTTAAAACCGGATAAAAGAGGATTGAACCGGTTTAAACCGGTTTAAACCGGATAGAACCGGTTTAAACAGGATTAAACCGGATTGAACCAGTTTATACCGGATAAAACCGGATTGAACCAGTATAAACCGGATAAAACCGGATTGAACCGGTTTAAACCGGTTTCAACTTTATTGAACCGTACTGAACTGGTTTAAACCAGATAAAACCGGATTGAACCCTTTTAAACCAGTTTAAACTGGATAGAACCGGATAGAATGGGTTCAAACCGGATAAAACGGGATTGAACCGGTGAAACCAGTTTCAACCGGATAAAACCGGATTGAACCAGTTTACACCAGATAAAACCGGATTGAACAGGTTTAAACCGGTTTAAACCGGATGATACCGGATTTAACCGGTATAAACCGGTTTAAACGGGAAAAAACCGGATTGAACCAGTTTAAACCGGTTTAAACCGGAGAAAACCGGATTGAACTGGTTTAAACTGGTTTAAATCGGATAGAAACGGATTTAACCGGTTTAAACCGGATAAACCCAGATTGAACAGGTTTAAACCAGTTTAAACTGGATAGAACCGGATAGAACCGGTTTAAACAGGATAAAACCGGATTGAACCGGTTTAAACCGGTTTAAACCGGTTAGAACCGGATAGAACTGGTTTAAACAGGATAAAACGGGATTGAACCGGTTTAAACCGGATAGAACCGGTTTAAACCAGTTTAAACTGGATAGAACCGGATATAACTGGTTGAAACCGGATAAAACCGCATTGAACCGGTTAAAACAGTTTCAACAGGATAAAACCGGATTGAACCAGTTTAAACCAGATGAAACCGGATTTAACCGGTTTAAACCGGTTTAAACCGGATAAAACCGGATTGAACCAGTTTAAACTGGTTTTAACCGTACAGAACAGGATAGAACCAGTTTAAAACGGTTTAAACCGGATAGAACCGGATTGAACCGGCTTAAACCCCTTTAAACAGGATACAACCGGATTGAACTGGTTGAAACCGGATAGAACCGGATTGAACCGGATAGAACCGGATTGAACCGGATAAAACCAGATTGAACTGGTTTAAACCTGTTTAAACTGGATAAAACCGGATTGAACTGGTTTAAACCAGTTTGAACTGTATAGAACCGGATTGAACGTGTTTAAACCGGATAAAACCGGATTGAACCGGTTTAAACCGCTTTGAACCGTATAGAACCGGATTGAACGTGTTTAAACCGGATAAAACCGGATTGAACCGGTTTAAACCGGATAAAACCAGATGGAAACGGTTTTAAACCGGATAAAACCAGATTGAAGCGGTTTAAACCAGAAAAACCGGATTGAACCTGATTAAACTGCATAAAACTGGACTGAACCGGTTAAAACCGGATAAAACCGGATTCATGCGGTTTAAACTGGTTTTAATAGGATAAAACCGGATAGATCCGTGTTGAACCGGAGTGAACAGTTTTAAACCGGTTCAAATCGGATAAAACCGGATTGAACCGGTTTAAACCGGATAAAACCGGTTTAAACAGGATAGAACCAGATTGAACCAGGTTAAACCGGTTTAAACCAGATAAAAGCGGATTGAACTGGTTTAAACAGGATAGAACTGGACTGAAGCGGTTTAAACAGGTTTAAAGTGGATAAAACCGGATTGAACTGGTTTAAACAGGATAAAACCGGATTGAACCGGTTTAAACCGCATAAAACCAGATAGAACTGGTTTATAACGGATAGAACCGGATTGAACTGGTTTAAACCGGTTTAAACTGGATAAAACCGGGTTGAACCGGTTTAAACGTGATTAAACCGGATAAAACCGGATTGATCCGGTTTAGACTTGATAAAACCGGATTGAACCGGTTTAAACCGGTTTAAACAGGATAAAATCGGACTGAACCGGTTGAAACTGGTTTAAACTGGTTAAAAACGGATTGAACCGTTTTATACTTGATAAAACCGGATTGAACCAGTTTAAACCGGTTTAATCCGGATAAAAACGTATTGAACCGGTTTAAACTGGTTTTAACCGGATAAAACCGGATAGAAAAGGTTTAAACCGGGTAAAAACGGATAGAACCGTATTGAACCGGTTTAAAAAGGTTTAAACCGGATAAAACCGGCTTGAAACGGTTTAAACCGGATAAAAACGGATAGAACCGGATTGAACCGGTTTAAACCGGTTTAAACCAAATGAAACCAGATAGAACCGGTTTAAACCGGATAGAACCAGATTAAACCAGTTTGAACCGGTTGAAACCGGTTTCAAACGGATAGAACCGGATTGAACCGGTTTAAACCGGTTTAAGGTGGATCAAACCGGATTGAACTGGTTTAAACAGGATGAAACCGAATTGAACCGGTTTAAAATGGTTTAAACAGGATAAAACCGCATGGAACCGGTTTAAACCGGATAAAACCGGACCGATCCGGTTTAAACCGGTTTAAAACGGATAAAACAGGATAGAACTGCTTTAAAGCGGATAGGAAGGGACTGAACCGGTTTAAACCAGATTAATCCAGATTAAACCGGATAAAACCCGATTGAACCGGTTTAAACCTGTTTAAACTGGATAAATCCGGATTGAACCGGTTTAAACCGGTTAGAACCGTATAGAACCGAATTGAACGTGTTTAAACCGGATAAAACCGGATTGAACTGGTTTAAACCGGTTTGAACCGTATAGAACCGGATTGATAGTGTTTAAACCGGATAAAACCGGATTGAACCGGTTTAAACCGGATAAAAGTGGATTGAACCGGTTTAAACAGGATAGAACGGACTGAACCGGTTTAAACAGGTTTAAAGTGGATAAAACAGGATTGAACTGGTTTAAACAGGATAAAACCAGATTGAACCGGATTAAACTGGATAAAACCAGATAGGACTGGTTTATAACGGATAGAACCGGATTGAACTGGTTTAAACCGGTTTAATCCGGATAAAACCGTGTTGAACCGGTTTAAACCAGATAAAACCGGATTGAACCGGTTTAAACCGGTTTAAACCGTATGAAACCGGATAGAACCGGTTTAAACAGGTTTAATCCGGATAAAACCGGATTGAACCGGTTTAAACGGGATAAAACCGGATTCAACAAGTTTAAACCGGTTTAAACCGGATAGAACCGGATAAAAACAGATTGAACTGGCTTATACCGGATAAAACCGGATTGAACCGGCTTAAACAGGTTTAAACCGGATAGAACCGGATAGAACCGGATTAAAACGGATAAAACTAGATTGAACAGGTTTAAACTGGTTTAAACCGGATAAAACCGAATTTAGCCGGTTTAAACCAGTATAAACTGGAGAAAACCGGACTGAACCGGTTTAAACCGGATAAAAACGGATTGTAACAGTTTAAACCGGTTTAAACCGGATAGAACCGGTTTAAACCAGATAAAACCGGATTGAACCGGTTAAACTGGTTTCAACCAGATAAAACTGAATTGAACCAGTTTAAACCATATAAAACCGAATTGAAACGGTTTAAACCAGATAAAACCGGATTGAACCAGTTTAAACCGGTTTAAACCAGATAGAACTAGATAGAACCGTTTTAAACCGGTTTAAACTGTATAAAACCGGATAGAAACGGTTTAAACCGGTTTAAACCGGATAGAACCGGATAGAACCGGTTTAAACCGGATAAAACCGGATTGAACGGGTTCAAACTGGTTTAAACCGGTTAAACTGGATAAAACCGGATAGAACCGGTTTAAACCGGATAAAACCGGATAAAACCGGCATGAACCAGTTTAAACCGGTTGAAACCGGATAAAACCGGATTGAACCAGTTTAAACCGGTTTAAACCGGATAAAAACAGATTGAACCGGTTTATACCGGATAAAATCGGATTGAACCGGCTTAAACAGGTTTAAACAGGATAGAACCGGATAGAACCGGTTTAAAACGGATAAAAACTGATAGAACCAGACTGAACCCGTTTAAACCGGTTTAAGCCAGATGAAACCGGATAGAACCGGTTTAAACTGGATAAAATCGGATTGAACCAGTTTAAACCGGATTAAACCGGAAAGAACTGGTTTACACCGGATAGAAGATGATTGAACCGGTATAAACCGGATAGAACCGGATAGAACTGTTTTAAAGCAGATAGAAAGGGATTGAACCGTTTTAAACCGGTTTAAACCGGATAAAACCAGATTGAACCAGTTTAAACCGGTTTAAACTGGATAAAACCGGATTGAACCGGTTTAAACCGGATAAAACCGGATTGAACCGGTTTAAACCGGTGTGAACCGGATAGATCGGTTAAAACCGGATAAAAGAGGATTGAACCGGTTTAAACCGGTTTAAACCGGATAGAACCGGTTTAAACAGGATTAAACCGGATTGAACCGGTTTAAACTGGTTTAAATCGGATAGAAACGGATTTAACTGGTTTAAACCGGATAAACCCGGATTGAACCGGTTTAACCCGGTTTAAACCGGATAGAACCGGATAGAACTGGTTTAAACAGGATAAAACGGGGTTGAACCGGTTTAAACCGGATAGAACCGGTTTAAACCAGTTTAAAATGGATAGAACCGGATATAACCGGTTGAAACCGGATAAAACTGCATTGAACCGGTTAAAACAGTTTCAACCGGATAAAACCGGATTGAACCAGTTTAAACCGGTTTAAACCAGATAGAACCGGATAGAACCGGTTTAAACCGGATTAAAACGGATTGGATCGGTTTAAACCGGTTTTAACCGGACAGAACAGGATAGAACCAGTTTAAAACGGTTTAAACCGGATAGAACCGGATTGAACCGGTTTAAACCTGATATGACCGGTTTAAACCGGTTTAAACTGGATAGAACCGGATTGAACCGGCTTAAACCCCTTTAAACAGGATACAACCGGATTGAAACGGTTGAAACCGGATAGAACCGGATTGAACCGGATAAAACCAGATTGAACTGGTTTAAACCTGTTTAAACTGGATAAAACCGGATTGAACTGGTTTAAACCAGTTTGAACTGTATAGAACCGGACTGAACGTGTTTAAACCGGATAAAACCGGATTGAAAGGGTTCAAACTGGTTTCAACCAGTTTAAACTGGATAAAACCGGATAGAACCGGTTTAAAACGGATAAAACCGGATAAAACCGGCATGAACCAGTTTAAACCGGTTGAAACCGGATAAAACCGGATTGAACCAGTTTAAACCGGTTTAAACCGGATAAAAACAGATTGAACCGGTTTATACCGGATAAAATCGGATTGAACCGGCTTAAACAGGTTTAAACAGGATAGAACCGGATAGAACCGGTTTAAACTGGATAAAATCGGATTGAACCAGTTTAAACCGGATTAAACCGGAAAGAACTGGTTTACACCGGATAGAAGATGATTGAACCGGTATAAACCGGATAGAACCGGATAGAACTGTTTTAAAGCAGATAGAAAGGGATTGAACCGTTTTAAACCGGTTTAAACCGGATAAAACCGGATTGAACCGGTTTAAACCGGTTTAAACTGGATAAAACCGGATTGAACCGGTTTAAACCGGATAAAACCGGATTGAACCGGTTTAAACCGGTGTGAACCGGATAGATCGGTTAAAACCGGATAAAAGAGGATTGAACCGGTTTAAACCGGTTTAAACCGGATAGAACCGGTTTAAACAGGATTAAACCGGATTGAACCAGTTTATACCGGATAAAACCGGATTGAACCAGTATAAACCGGATAAAACCGGATTGAACCGGTTTAAACCGGTTTCAACTTTATTGAACCGTACTGAACTGGTTTAAACCAGATAAAACCGGATTGAACCCTTTTAAACCAGTTTAAACTGGATAGAACCGGATAGAATGGGTTCAAACCGGATAAAACGGGATTGAACCGGTGAAACCAGTTTCAACCGGATAAAACCGGATTGAACCAGTTTACACCAGATAAAACCGGATTGAACAGGTTTAAACCGGTTTAAACCGGATGATACCGGATTTAACCGGTATAAACCGGTTTAAACGGGAAAAAACCGGATTGAACCAGTTTAAACCGGTTTAAACCGGAGAAAACCGGATTGAACTGGTTTAAACTGGTTTAAATCGGATAGAAACGGATTTAACCGGTTTAAACCGGATAAACCCAGATTGAACAGGTTTAAACCAGTTTAAACTGGATAGAACCGGATAGAACCGGTTTAAACAGGATAAAACCGGATTGAACCGGTTTAAACCGGTTTAAACCGGTTAGAACCGGATAGAACTGGTTTAAACAGGATAAAACGGGATTGAACCGGTTTAAACCGGATAGAACCGGTTTAAACCAGTTTAAACTGGATAGAACCGGATATAACTGGTTGAAACCGGATAAAACCGCATTGAACCGGTTAAAACAGTTTCAACAGGATAAAACCGGATTGAACCAGTTTAAACCAGATGAAACCGGATTTAACCGGTTTAAACCGGTTTAAACCGGATAAAACCGGATTGAACCAGTTTAAACTGGTTTTAACCGTACAGAACAGGATAGAACCAGTTTAAAACGGTTTAAACCGGATAGAACCGGATTGAACCGGCTTAAACCCCTTTAAACAGGATACAACCGGATTGAACTGGTTGAAACCGGATAGAACCGGATTGAACCGGATAGAACCGGATTGAACCGGATAAAACCAGATTGAACTGGTTTAAACCTGTTTAAACTGGATAAAACCGGATTGAACTGGTTTAAACCAGTTTGAACTGTATAGAACCGGATTGAACGTGTTTAAACCGGATAAAACCGGATTGAACCGGTTTAAACCGCTTTGAACCGTATAGAACCGGATTGAACGTGTTTAAACCGGATAAAACCGGATTGAACCGGTTTAAACCGGATAAAACCAGATGGAAACGGTTTAAACCGGATAAAACCAGATTGAAGCGGTTTAAACCAGAAAAACCGGATTGAACCTGATTAAACTGCATAAAACTGGACTGAACCGGTTAAAACCGGATAAAACCGGATTCATGCGGTTTAAACTGGTTTTAATAGGATAAAACCGGATAGATCCGTGTTGAACCGGAGTGAACAGTTTTAAACCGGTTCAAATCGGATAAAACCGGATTGAACCGGTTTAAACCGGATAAAACCGGTTTAAACAGGATAGAACCAGATTGAACCAGGTTAAACCGGTTTAAACCAGATAAAAGCGGATTGAACTGGTTTAAACAGGATAGAACTGGACTGAAGCGGTTTAAACAGGTTTAAAGTGGATAAAACCGGATTGAACTGGTTTAAACAGGATAAAACCGGATTGAACCGGTTTAAACCGCATAAAACCAGATAGAACTGGTTTATAACGGATAGAACCGGATTGAACTGGTTTAAACCGGTTTAAACTGGATAAAACCGGGTTGAACCGGTTTAAACGTGATTAAACCGGATAAAACCGGATTGATCCGGTTTAGACTTGATAAAACCGGATTGAACCGGTTTAAACCGGTTTAAACAGGATAAAATCGGACTGAACCGGTTGAAACTGGTTTAAACTGGTTAAAAACGGATTGAACCGTTTTATACTTGATAAAACCGGATTGAACCAGTTTAAACCGGTTTAATCCGGATAAAAACGTATTGAACCGGTTTAAACTGGTTTTAACCGGATAAAACCGGATAGAAAAGGTTTAAACCAGGTAAAAACGGATAGAACCGTATTGAACCGGTTTAAAAAGGTTTAAACCGGATAAAACCGGCTTGAAACGGTTTAAACCGGATAAAAACGGATAGAACCGGATTGAACCGGTTTAAACCGGTTTAAACCAAATGAAACCAGATAGAACCGGTTTAAACCGGATAGAACCAGATTAAACCAGTTTGAACCGGTTGAAACCGGTTTCAAACGGATAGAACCGGATTGAACCGGTTTAAACCGGTTTAAGGTGGATCAAACCGGATTGAACTGGTTTAAACAGGATGAAACCGAATTGAACCGGTTTAAAATGGTTTAAACAGGATAAAACCGCATGGAACCGGTTTAAACCGGATAAAACCAGACCGATCCGGTTTAAACCGGTTTAAAACGGATAAAACAGGATAGAACTGCTTTAAAGCGGATAGGAAGGGACTGAACCGGTTTAAACCAGATTAATCCAGATTAAACCGGATAAAACCCGATTGAACCGGTTTAAACCGGTTTCTACTTTATTGAACCGTACTGAACTGGTTTAAACCAGATAAAACCGGATGGAACCCTTTTAAACCAGTTTAAACTGGATAGAACCGGATAGAATGGGATAAAACCGGATTGAACCGGTTAAACCAGTTTCAACCGGATAAAACCGGATTGAACCAGTTTACACCAGATAAAACCGGATTGAACCGGTTTAAACCGGTTAGAACCGTATAGAACCGAATTGAACGTGTTTAAACCGGATAAAACCGGATTGAACTGGTTTAAACCGGTTTGAACCGTATAGAACCGGATTGATAGTGTTTAAACCGGATAAAACCGGATTGAACCGGTTTAAACCGGATAAAAGTGGATTGAACCGGTTTAAACAGGATAGAACGGACTGAACCGGTTTAAACAGGTTTAAAGTGGATAAAACAGGATTGAACTGGTTTAAACAGGATAAAACCAGATTGAACCGGATTTAACTGGATAAAACCAGATAGGACTGGTTTATAACGGATAGAACCGGATTGAACTGGTTTAAACCGGTTTAATCCGGATAAAACCGTGTTGAACCGGTTTAAACCAGATAAAACCGGATTGAACCGGTTTAAACCGGTTTAAACCGTATGAAACCGGATAGAACCGGTTTAAACAGGTTTAATCCGGATAAAACCGGATTGAACCGGTTTAAACGGGATAAAACCGGATTCAACAAGTTTAAACCGGTTTAAACCGGATAGAACTGGATAAAAACAGATTGAACTGGCTTATACCGGATAAAACCGGATTGAACCGGCTTAAACAGATTTAAACCGGATAGAACCGGATAGAACCGGTTTAAAACGGATAAAACTAGATTGAACAGGTTTAAACTGGTTTAAACCGGATAAAACCGAATTGAGCCGGTTTAAACCAGTTTAAACTGGAGAAAACAGGACTGAACCGGTTTAAACCGGATAAAAACGGATTGTAACAGTTTAAA
Organism: Cynocephalus volans; assembly: GCF_027409185.1. NCBI lineage: Eukaryota > Metazoa > Chordata > Mammalia > Dermoptera > Cynocephalidae > Cynocephalus > Cynocephalus volans. The sequence goes on along the minus strand of NC_084471.1, from coordinate 110,468,982 downwards.
CCGGTTTAAACCAGATAGAACCGGTTTAAACCGGATAAAACCGGATTGAACCGGTTAAACTGGTTTCAACCAGATAAAACCGCATTGAACCAGTTTAAACCATATAAAACCGAATTGAACCGGTTTAAACCAGATAAAACCGGATTGAACCAGTTTAAACCGGTTTAAACCAGATAGAACTAGATAGAACCGTTTTAAACCGGTTTAAACTGTATAAAACCGGATAAAACGGTTTAAACCGGTTTAAACCGGATAGAACCGGATAGAACCGGTTTAAACCGGATAAAACCGGATTGAACGGGTTCAAACTGGTTTAAACCGGTTAAACTGGATAAAACCGGATAGAACCGGTTTAAACCGGATAAAACCGGATAAAACCGGCATGAACCAGTTTAAACCGGTTGAAACCGGATAAAACCGGATTGAACCAGTTTAAACCGGTTTAAACCGGATAAAAACAGATTGAACCGGTTTATACCGGATAAAATCGGATTGAACCGGCTTAAACAGGTTTAAACAGGATAGAACCGGATAGAACCGGTTTAAAACGGATAAAAACTGATAGAACCAGACTGAACCCGTTTAAACCGGTTTAAGCCAGATGAAACCGGATAGAACCGGTTTAAACTGGATAAAATCGGATTGAACCAGTTTAAACCGGATTAAACCGGAAAGAACTGGTTTACACCGGATAGAAGATGATTGAACCGGTATAAACCGGATAGAACCGGATAGAACTGTTTTAAAGCAGATAGAAAGGGATTGAACCGTTTTAAACCGGTTTAAACCGGATAAAACCAGATTGAACCAGTTTAAACCGGTTTAAACTGGATAAAACCGGATTGAACCGGTTTAAACCGGATAAAACCGGATTGATCCGGTTTAAACCGGTGTGAACCGGATAGATCGGTTAAAACCGGATAAAAGAGGATTGAACCGGTTTAAACCGGTTTAAACCGGATAGAACCGGTTTAAACAGGATTAAACCGGATTGAACCAGTTTAAACCGGATAAAACCGGATTGAACCAGTTTAAACCGGATAAAACCGGATTGAACCGGTTTAAACCGGTTTCTACTTTATTGAACCGTACTGAACTGGTTTAAACCAGATAAAACCGGATGGAACCCTTTTAAACCAGTTTAAACTGGATAGAACCGGATAGAATGGGATAAAACCGGATTGAACCGGTTAAACCAGTTTCAACCGGATAAAACCGGATTGAACCAGTTTACACCAGATAAAACCGGATTGAACCGGTTTAAACCGGTTTAAACCGGATGATACCGGATTTAACCGGTATAAACCGGTTTAAACGGGAAAAAACCGGATTGAACCAGTTTAAACCGGTTTAAACCGGAGAAAACCGGATTGAACTGGTTTAAACTGGTTTAAATCGGATAGAAACGGATTTAACCGGTTTAAACCGGATACACCCAGATTGAACAGGTTTAAACCAGTTTAAACTGGATAGAACCGGATAGAACCGGTTTAAACCGGATAAAACCGGATTGAACCGGTTTAAACCGGTTTAAACCGGATAGAACCGGATAGAACTGGTTTAAACAGGATAAAACGGGATTGAACCGGTTTAAACCGGATAGAACCGGTTTAAAACAGTTTAAACTGGATAGAACCGGATATAACCGGTTGAAACCGGATAAAACCGCATTGAACCGGTTAAAACAGTTTCAACCGGATAAAACCGGATTGAACCAGTTTAAACCAGATGAAACCGGATTTAACTGGTTTAAACCGGTTTAAACCGGATAAAACCGGATTGAACCAGTTTAAACCGGTTTAAACCAGATAGAACCGGATAGAACCGGTTTAAACCGGATTAAAACGGATTGCATCGGTTTAAACCGGTTTTAACCGTACAGAACAGGATAGAACCAGTTTAAAACGGTTTAAACCGGATAGAACCGGATTGAACCGGTTTAAACCTGATATGACCGGTTTAAACCCGTTTAAACTGGATAGAACCGGATTGAACCGGCTTAAACCCCTTTAAACAGGATACAACCGGATTGAACCGGTTGAAACCGGATAGAACCGGATTGAACCGGATAAAATCAGATTGAACAGGTTTAAACCTGTTTAAACTGGATAAAACCGGATTGAACCGGTTTAAACCGGTTTGAACCGTATAGAACCGGATTGAACGTGTTTAAACCGGATAAAACCGGATTGAACCGGTTTAAACCGGATAAAACCAGATGGAAACGGTTTAAACCGGATAAAACCGGATTGAACCGGTTTAAACCAGAAAAACCGGATTGAACCTGTTTAAACTGCATAAAACTGGACTGAACCGGTTAAAACCGGATAAAACCGGATTCATGCGGTTTAAACTGGTTTTAATAGGATAAAACCGGATAGATCCGTGTTGAACCAGATTGAACAGGTTTAAACCGGTTCAAATCGGATAAAACCAGATTGAACCGGTTTAAACCGGATGGTTTAAACAGCATAGAACCAGATTGAACCGGTTTAAACCGGATAAAACCAGATAGAACTGGTTTATAACGGATAGAACCGGATTGAACTGGTTTAAACCGGTTTAATCCGGATAAAACCGGGTTGAACCGGTTTAAACCAGATAAAACCGGATTGAACCGTTTTAAACCGTATGAAACCGGATAGAACCGGTTTAAACAGGTTTAATCCGGATAAAACCGTTTTGAACCGGTTTAAACGGGATAAAACCGGATTCACCAAGTTTAAACTGGTTTAAACCGGATAGAACCGGATAAAAACATATTGAACTGGCTTATACCGGATAAAACCGGATTGAACCGGCTTAAACAGGTTTCAACCGGATAGAACCGGATAGAACCGGTTTAAAACGTATAAAACTAGATTGAACAGGTTTAAACTGGTTTAAACCGGATAAAACCGAATTGAACCGGTTTAAACCAGTTTAAACCGGAGAAAACCGGACTGAACCGGTTTAAACCGGATAAAAACGGATTGTAACAGTTTAAACCGGTTTAAACCGGATAGAACCGGTTTAAACCGGATAAAACCGGATTGAACCGGATTGAACCAGTTTAAACTGGTTTAAACCGGATAAAAACAGATTGATCCGGTTTATACCGGATAAAATCGGATTGAACCGGCTTAAACAGGTTTAAACAGGATAGAACCGGATAGAACCGGTTTAAAACGGATAAAAACTGATAGAACCAGACTGAACCCGTTTAAACCGGTTTAAGACAGATGAAACCGGATAGAACCGGTTTAAACTGGATAAAATCGGATTGAACCAGTTTAAACCGGATTAAACCGGAAAGAAACGGTTTACACCGGATAGAAGATGATTGAACCGGTATAAACCGGATAGAACCGGATAGAACTGGTTTAAAGCAGATAGAAATGGATTGAACCGTTTTAAACCGGTTTAAACCGGATAAAACCAGATTGAACCAGTTTAAACCGGTTTAAACTGGATAAAACCGGATTGAACTGGTTTAACCCTGATAAAACCGGATTGAAACGGTTTAAACCGGTGTGAACGGTATAGAACCGGATTGAACGTGTTTAAACCGGAAAAAACCGGATTGAACCGGTATAAACCGGATAAAACAGGATGGAAACCTTTTAAACTGGATAGAACTGGATTGAACCGGTTTAAACCAGAAAAACCGGATTGAACCTGTTTAAACCGGATAAAACCGGACTGAACCGTTTTAAACTGGATAAAACCGGATTGATCGGGTTTCAACTGGTTTAAAACGGATAAAACCGGATAGAACTGGGTTGAACCAGATTGAAGCGGTTTAAACCGGTTTAAACCAAATGAAACCACATAGAACCGGTTTAAACCGGATAGAAACAGATTAAACCAGTTTGAACCGGTTGAAACCGGTTTCAAACGGATAGAACCGGATTGAACCGGTTTAAACCGGTTTAAGGTGGATCAAACCGGATTGAACTGGTTTAAACAGGATGAAACCGAATTGAACCGGTTTAAAATGGTTTAAACTGGATAAAACCGCATGGAACCGGTTTAAACCGGATAAAACCGGACCGATCCGGTTTAAACCGGTTTAAAACGGATAAAACAGGATAGAACTGCTTTAAAGCGGATAGGAAGGGACTGAACCGGTTTAAACCAGATTAATCCAGATTAAACCGGATAAAACCCGATTGAACCGGTTTAAACCTGTTTAAACTGGATAAATCCGGATTGAACCGGTTTAAACCGGTTAGAACCGTATAGAACCGAATTGAACGTGTTTAAACCGGATAAAACCGGATTGAACCGGTTTAAACCGGTTAGAACCGTATAGAACCGAATTGAACGTGTTTAAACCGGATAAAACCGGATTGAACTGGTTTAAACCGGTTTGAACCGTATAGAACCGGATTGATAGTGTTTAAACCGGATAAAACCGGATTGAACCGGTTTAAACCGGATAAAAGTGGATTGAACAGGTTTAAACAGGATAGAACGGACTGAACCGGTTTAAACAGGTTTAAAGTGGATAAAACAGGATTGAACTGGTTTAAACAGGATAAAACCAGATTGAACCGGATTAAACTGGATAAAACCAGATAGAACTGGTTTATAACGGATAGAACCGGACTGAACTGGTTTAAACCGGTTTAATCCGGATAAAACCGTGTTGAACCGGTTTAAACCAGATAAAACCGGATTGAACCGGTTTAAACCGGTTTAAACCATATGAAACCGGATAGAACCGGTTTAAACAGGTTTAATCCGGATAAAACCGGATTGAACCGGTTTAAACGGGATAAAACCGGATTCAACAAGTTTAAACCGGTTTAAACCGGATAGAACTGGATAAAAACAGATTGAACTGGCTTATACCGGATAAAACCGGATTGAACCGGCTTAAACAGGTTTAAACTGGATAGAACCGGATAGAACCGGTTTAAAACGGATAAAACTAGATTGAACAGGTTTAAACTGGTTTAAACCGGATAAAACCGAATTGAGCCAGTTTAAACCAGTTTAAACTGGAGAAAACCGGACTGAACCGGTTTAAACCGGATAAAAACGGATTGTAACAGTTTAAACCGGTTTAAACCTGATAGAACCGGTTTAAACCGGATAAAACCGGATTGAACCGGTTAAACTGGTTTCAACCAGATAAAACCGCATTGAACCAGTTTAAACCATATAAAACCGAATTGAACCGGTTTAAACCAGATAAAACCGGATTGAACCAGTTTAAACCGGTTTAAACCAGATAGAAATAGATAGAACCGTTTTAAACCGGTTTAAACTGAATAAACCGGATAGAAACGGTTTAAAACGGTTTAAACCGGATAGAACCGGATAGAACCGGTTTAAACCGGATAAAACCGGATTGAACGGGTTCAAACTGGTTTAAACCGGTTAAACTGGATAAAACCGGATAGAACCGGTTTAAACCGGATAAAACCGGATAAAACCGGCATGAACCATTTTAAACCGGTTGAAACCGGATAAAACCGGATTGAATAAGTTTAAACCGGATTGAACCGGTTTGAACCGGTTAAAAACGGATAGAACCAGATTGAACCGGTTTAAACCGATTTAAGGTGGATAAAACCGGATTGAACTGGTTTAAACAGGATAAAACCGAATTGAACCGGTTTAAAATGGTTTACACAGGATAAAACCACATTGAACCGGTTTAAACCGGATAAAACCGGACCGATCCGGTTTAAACCGGTTTAAAACGGATAAAACAGGATAGAACTGCTTTAAAGTGGATAGAAAGGGACTGAACCGGTTTAAACCAGATTAAACCGGATTAAACCGGATACAACCGGATTGAACCGGTTTAAAGCGGTTTGAACCGTATAGAACCGGATTGAACGTGTTTAAACCGGATAAAACCAGATTAAACCGGTTTAAATCGGATAGAACCGGATTGAACCGGTTTAAACCGGATAAACCCGGATTGAACCGGTTTAAACCGGATAAACCCGGATTGAACCGGTTTGAACCGGTTTAAACCGGATAGATTGGTTAAAACCGGATAAAACAGGATTGAACCGGTTTAAACCGGATAAAACCGGATTAAACCGGTTTAAATCGGATAGAACCGGATTGAACCGGTTTAAACCGGATAGAACCGGATTGAACCGGTTTAAACCGGATAAACCCGGATTGAACTGGTTTAAACCGGTTTCAACCTTATTGAACCGTACTGAACTGGTTTAAACCAGATAAAACCGGATTAAACCCTTTTAAACCAGTTTAAACTGGATAGAACTGGATAGAACGGGTTCAAACTGGATAAAACCGGATTGAACCGGTTAAACCAGTTTCAACCGGATAAAACCGGATTGAACCAGTTTATACCAGATAAAACCAGATTGAACCGGTTTAAACCGGTTTAAACAGGATAAAATCGGACTGAACCGGTTTAAACTGGTTTAAACTGGTTAAAATCGGATTGAACCGTTTTATACTTGATAAAACCGGATTGAACCAGTTTAAACCGGTTTAATCCGGATAAAAACGTATTGAACCGGTTTAAACTGGTTTAAACTGGATAAAACCGGATAGAAAAGTTTTAAACCGGGTAAAAACGGATAGAACCGTATTGAACCGGTTTAAAAAGGTTTAAACCGGATAAAAACTGATTGAACCGGTTCAAACCGGTTTAAACCGGATAAAACCGGCTTGAACCGGTTTAAACCGGATAAAAACGGATAGAACCGGATTGAACCGGTTTAAACCGGTTTAAACCAAATGAAACCAGATAGAACCGGTTTAAACCGGATAGAACCAGATTAAACCAGTTTGAACCGGTTGAATCCGGTTTCAAATGGATAGAACCCGATTGAACCGGTTTAAACCGGTTTAAGGTGGATAAAACCGGATTGAACTGGTTTAAACAGGATGAAACCAAATTGAACCGGTTTAAAATGGTTTAAACAGGATAAAACCGCATTGAACAGGTTTAAACCGGATAAAACCAAACCGATCCGGTTTAAACCGTTTTAAAACGGATAAAACAGGATAGAACTGCTTTAAAGCGGATAGGAAGGGACTGAACCGGTTTAAACCAGATTAATCCAGATTAAACCGGATAAAACCCGATTGAACCGGTTTAAACCTGTTTAAACTGGATAAATCCGGATTGAACCGGTTTAAACCGGTTTGAACCGTATAGAACCGGATTGATAGTGTTTAAACCGGACAAAACCGGATTGAACAGGTTTAAACCGGATAAAACCGGATGGAAACGGTTTAAACCGGATAGAACCGGATTGAACCGGTTTAAACCAGAAAAACCGGATTGAACCTGTTTAAACTGGATAAAACCGGACTGAACTGGTTTAAACCAGTTTGAACTGTATAGAACCGGATTGAACGTGTTTAAACCGGATAAAACCGGATTGAATTGTTTAAGCCGGTTTGAACCGTATAGAACCGGATTGAACGTGTTTAAACCGGATAAAACCGGATTGAACCGGTTTAAACCGGATAAAACCAGATGGAAACGGTTTAAACCGGATAAAACCGGATTGAACCGGTTTAAACCAGAAAAACCGGATTGAACCTGTTTAAACTGCATAAAACTGGACTGAACCGGTTAAAACCGGATAAAACCGGATTCATGCGGTTTAAACTGGTTTTAATAGGATAAAACCGGATAGATCCGTGTTGAACCGGATTGAACAGATTTAAACCGGTTAAAATCGAATAAAACCGGATTGAACCGGTTTAAACCGCATAAAACCGGTTTAAACAGGATAGAACCACATTGAACCAGTTTAAACCGGTTTAAACCAGATAAAAGCGGATTGAACCGGTTAAAACAGGATAGAACCGGACTGAACCGGTTTAAACAGGTTTAAAGTGGATAAAACCGGATTGAACTGGTTTAAACAGGATAAAACCGGATTGAACCGGTTTAAACCGCATAAAACCAGATAGAACTGGTTTATAACGGATAGAACCGGATTGAACTGGTTTAAACCGGTTTAAACTGGATAAAACCGGGTTGAACCGGTTTAAACGTGATTAAACCGGATAAAACCGGTTTGAACCGGTTTAAACCGGTTTAAACAGGATAAAATCGGACTGAACCGGTTGAAACTGGTTTAAACTGGTTAAAAACGGATTGAACCGTTTTATACTTGATAAAACTGGATTGAACCAGTTTAAACCGGTTTAATCCGCATAAAAACGTATTGAACCGGTTTAAACTGGTTTTAACCGGATAAAACCGGATAGAAAAGGTTTGAACCGGGTAAAAACGGATAGAACCGTATTGAACCGGTTTAAAAAGGTTTAAACCGGATAAAACCGGCTTGAAACGGTTTAAACCGGATAAAAACGGATAGAACCGGATTGAACCGGTTTAAACCGGTTTAAACCAAATGAAACCAGATAGAACCGGTTTAAACCGGATAGAAACAGATTAAACCAGTTTGAACCGGTTGAAACCGGTTTCAAACGGATAAAACCGGATTGAACCGGTTTAAACCGGTTTACGGTGGATCAAACCGGATTGAACTGGTTTAAACAGGATGAAACCGAATTGAACCGGTTTAAAATGGTTTAAACAGGATAAAACCGCATGGAACCGGTTTAAACCGGATAAAACCAGACCGATCAGGTTTAAACCGGTTTAAAACGGATAAGACAGGATAGAACTGCTTTAAAGCGGATAGGAAGGGACTGAACCGGTTTAAACCAGATTAATCCAGATTAAACCGGATAAAACCCGATTGAACCGGTTTAAACCTCTTTAAACTGGATAAATCCGGATTGAACCGGTTTAAACCGGTTAGAACCGTATAGAACCGAATTGAACGTGTTTAAACCGGATAAAACCGGATTGAACTGGTTTAAACCGGTTAGAACCGTATAGAACCGAATTGAACGTGTTTAAACCGGATAAAACCGGATTGAACTGGTTTAAACCGGTTTGAACCGTATAGAACCGGATTGATAGTGTTTAAACCGGATAAAACCGGATTGAACAGGTTTAAACCGGATAAAAGTGGATTGAACCGGTTTAAACAGGATAGAACGGACTGAACCGGTTTAAACAGGTTTAAAGTGGATAAAACAGGATTGAACTGGTTTAAACAGGATAAAACCAGATTGAACCGGATTAAACTGGATAAAACCAGATAGAACTGGTTTATAACGGATAGAACCGGATTGAACTGGTTTAAACCGGTTTAATCCGGATAAAACCGTGTTGAACCGGTTTAAACCAGATAAAACCGGATTGAACCGGTTTAAACCGGTTTAAACCGTATGAAACCGGATAGAACCGGTTTAAACAGTTTTAATCCGGATAAAACCGGATTGAACCGGTTTAAACGGGATAAAACCGGATTCAACAAGTTTAAACCGGTTTAAACCGGATAGAACTGGATAAAAACAGATTGAACTGGCTTATACCGGATAAAACCGGATTGAACCGGCTTAAACAGGTTTAAACTGGATAGAACCGGATAGAACCGGTTTAAAACGGATAAAACTAGATTGAACAGGTTTAAACTGGTTTAAACCGGATAAAACCGAATTGAGCCAGTTTAAACCAGTTTAAACTGGAGAAAACCGGACTGAACCGGTTTAAACCAGATAAAAACGGATTGTAACAGTTTAAACCGGTTTAAACCTGATAGAACCGGTTTAAACCGGATAAAACCGGATTGAACCGGTTAAACTGGTTTCAACCAGATAAAACCGCATTGAACCAGTTTAAACCATATAAAACCGAATTGAACCGGTTTAAACCAGATAAAACCGGATTGAACCAGTTTAAACCGGTTTAAACCAGATAGAACTAGATAGAACCGTTTTAAACCGGTTTAAACTGTATAAAACCGGATAGAAACGGTTTAAACCGGTTTAAACCGGATAGAACCGGATAGAACCGGTTTAAACCGGATAAAACCGGATTGAACGGGTTCAAACTGGTTTAAACCGGTTAAACTGGATAAAACCGGATAGAACCGGTTTAAACCGGATAAAACCGGATAAAACCGGCATGAACCAGTTTAAACCGGTTGAAACCGGATAAAACCGGATTGAACCAGTTTAAACCGGTTTAAACCGGATAAAAACAGATTGAACCGGTTTATACCGGATAAAACCGGATTGAACCGGTTTAAACCGGTGTGAACCGGATAGATCGGTTAAAACCGGATAAAAGAGGATTGAACCGGTTTAAACCGGTTTAAACCGGATAGAACCGGTTTAAACAGGATTAAACCGGATTGAACCAGTTTAAACCGGATTAAACCGGAAAGAACTGGTTTACACCGGATAGAAGATGATTGAACCGGTATAAACCGGATAGAACCGGATAGAACTGTTTTAAAGCAGATAGAAAGGGATTGAACCGTTTTAAACCGGTTTAAACCGGATAAAACCAGATTGAACCAGTTTAAACCGGTTTAAACTGGATAAAACCGGATTGAACCGGTTTAAACCGGATAAAACGGGATTGAACCGGTTTAAACCGGTGTGAACCGGATAGATCGGTTAAAACCGGATAAAAGAGGATTGAACCGGTTTAAACCGGTTTAAACCGGATAGAACCGGTTTAAACAGGATTAAACCGGATTGAACCAGTTTAAACCGGATAAAACCGGATTGAACCCTTTTAAACCAGTTTAAACTGGATAGAACCGGATAGAATGGGTTCAAACCGGATAAAACCGGATTGAACCGGTTAAACCAGTTTCAACCGGATAAAACCGGATTGAACCAGTTTACACCAGATAAAACCAGATTGAACCGGTTTAAACCGGTTTAAACCGGATTATACCGGATTTAACCGGTATAAACCGGTTTAAACGGGAAAAAACCGGATTGAACCAGTTTAAACCGGTTTAAAACGGAGAAAACCGGATTGAACTGGTTTAAACTGGTTTAAATCGGATAGAAACGGATTTAACCGGTTTAAACCGGATAAACCCAGATTGAACAGGTTTAAACCAGTTTAAACTGGATAGAACCGGATAGAACCGGTTTAAACCAGATAAAACCGGATTGAACCGGTTTAAACCGGTTTAAACCGGATAGAACCGGATAGAACTGGTTTAAACAGGATAAAACGGGATTGAACCGGTTTAAACCGGATAGAACCGGTTTAAAACAGTTTAAACTGGATAGAACCGGATATAACCGGTTGAAACCGGATAAAACCGCATTGAACCGGTTAAAACAGTTTCAACCGGATAAAACCGGATTGAACCAGTTAAAACCAGATGAAACCGGATTTAACTGGTTTAAACCGGTTTAAACCGGATAAAACCGGATTGAACCAGTTTAAACCGGTTTAAACCAGATAGAACCGGATAGAACCGGTTTAAACCGGATTAAAACGGATTGGATCGGTTTAAACCGGTTTTAACCGTACAGAACAGGATAGAACCAGTTTAAAACGGTTTAAACCGGATAGAACCGGATTGAACCGGTTTAAACCTGATATGACCAGTTTAAACCGGTTTAAACTGGATAGAACCGGATTGAACCGGCTTAAACCCCTTTAAACAGGATACAACCGGATTGAACCGGTTGAAACCGGATAGAACCGGATTGAACCGGATAAAACCAGATTGAACTGGTTTAAACCTGTTTAAACTGGATAAAACCGGATTGAACCGGTTTAAAACCGGTTTGAACCGTATAGAACCGGATTGAACGTGTTTAAACCGGATAAAACCGGTTTAAATCGGTTTAAACAGGATAAAATCGGACTGAACCGGTTTAAACTGGTTTAAACTGGTTAAAAACGGATTGAACCGTTTTATACTTGATAAAACCGGATTGAACCAGTTTAAACCGGTTTAATCCGGATAAAAACGTATTGAACCGGTTTAAACTGGTTTAAACCGGACAAAACCGGATAGAAAAGGTTTAAACCGGGTAAAAACGGATAGAACCGTATTGAACCGGTTTAAAAAGGTTTAAACCGAATAAAAACTGATTGAACCGGTTCAAACCGGTTTAAACCGGATAAAACTGGCTTGAACCGGTTTAAACCGGATAAAAACGGATAGAACCGGATTGAACCGGTTTAAACCGGTTTAAACCAAATGAAACCAGATAGAACCGGTTTAAACCGGATAGAACCAGATTAAACCAGTTTGAACCGGTTGAGTCCGGTTTCAAACGGATAGAACCGGATTGAACCGGTTTAAACCGGTTTAAGGTGGATAAAACCGGATTGAACTGGTTTAAACAGGATGAAACCAAATTGAACCGGTTTAAAATGGTTTAAACAGGATAAAACCGCATGGAACCGGTTTAAACCGGATAAAACCAAACCGATCCGGTTTAAACCGGTTTAAAACGGATAAAACAGGATAGAACTGCTTTAAAGCGGATAGGAAGGGACTGAACCGGTTTAAACCAGATTAATCCAGATTAAACCGGATAAAACCGGATTGAACCAGTTTAAACCGGTTTAAACCAGATAGAACTAGATAGAACCGTTTTAAACCGGTTTAAACTGTATAAAACCGGATAGAAACGGTTTAAACCGGTTTAAACCGGATAGAACCGGATAGAACCGGTATAAACCGGATAAAACCGGATTGAACGGGTTCAAACTGGTTTAAACCGGTTTAAACTCGATAAAACCGGATAGAACCGGTTTAAACCGGATAAAACCGGATAAAACCGGCATGAACCTGTTTAAACCGGTTGAAACCGGATAAAACCGGATTGAACCAGTTTAAACCGGTTTAAACCGGATAAAAACAGATTGAACCGGTTTATACCGGATAAAATCGGATTGAACCGGCTTAAACAGGTTTAAACAGGATAGAACCGGATAGAACCGGTTTAAAACGGATAAAAACTGATAGAACCAGACTGAACCCGTTTAAACCGGTTTAAGCCAGATGAAACCGGATAGAACCGGTTTAAACTGGATAAAATCGGATTGAAACAGTTTAACCTGGATTAAACCGGAAAGAACAGGTTTACACCGGATAGAAGATGATTGAACTGGTATAAACCGGATAGAACCGGATAGAAATGTTTTAAAGCAGATAGAAAAGGATTGAACCGTTTTAAACCGGTTTAAACCGGATAAAACCAGATTGAACCAGTTTAAACCGGTTTAAACTGGATAAAACCGGATTGAACCGGTTTAAACCGGATAAAACCGGATTGAACCGGTTTAAACCGGTGTGAACCGGATAGATCGGTTATAACCGGATAAAAGAGGATTGAACCGGTTTAAACCGGATAAAACCGGATTGAACCGGTTTAAAGCGGTTTCAACTTTATTGAACCGTACTGAACTTGTTTAAACCAGATAAAACCGGATTGAACCCTTTTAAACCAGTTTAAACTGGATAGAACCGGATAGAACCGGTTTAAACCGGATAAAACCGGATTGAACCGGTTTAAACTGGTTTAAATCGGATAGAAACGGATTTAACTGGTTTAAACCGGATAAACCCGGATTGAACAGGTTTAAACCAGTTTAAACCAGATTGAACCGGTTTAAAACGGTTTAAACCGGATAGAACCGGATAGAACTGGTTTAAACAGGATAAAACGGGGTTGAACCGGTTTAAACCGGATAGAACCGGTTTAAACCAGTTTAAACTGGATAGAACCGGATATAACCGGTTGAAACCGGATAAAACTGCATTGAACCGGTTAAAACAGTTTCAACCGGATAAAACCGGATTGAACCAGTTTAAACCGGTTTAAACCAGATAGAACCAGATAGAACCGGTTTAAACCGGATTAAAACGGATTGGATCGGTTTAAACCGGTTTTAACCGGACAGAACAGGATAGAACCAGTTTAAAACGGTTTAAACCGGATAGAACCGGACTGAACCGGTTTAAACCTGATATGACCGGTTTAAACCGGTTTAAACTGGATAGAACCGGATTGAACCGGCTTAAACCCCTTTAAACAGGATACAACCGGATTGAACCGGTTGAAACCAGATAGAACCGGATTGAACCGGATAAAACCAGATTGAACTGGTTTAAACCTGTTTAAACTGGATAAAACCGGATTGAACTGGTTTAAACCAGTTTGAACTGTATAGAACCGGATTGAACGTGTTTAAACCGGATAAAACCGGATTGAAAGGGTTCCAACTGGTTTCAACCGGTTTAAACTGGATAAAACCGGATAGAACCGGTTTAAAACGGATAAAACCGGATAAAACGGGCATGAACCAGTTTAAACCGGTTGAAACCGGATAAAACCGGATTGAACCAGTTTAAACCGGTTTAAATCGGATAAAAACAGATTGAACCGGTTTATACCGGATAAAATCGGATTGAACCGGCTTAAACAGGTTTAAACAGGATAGAACCGGATAGAACCGGTTTAAAACGGATAAAAACTGATAGAACCAGACTGAACCAGTTTAAACCAGTTTAAGCCAGATGAAACCGGATAGAACCGGTTTAAACTGGATAAAATCGGATTGAACCGGTTTAAACCGGATAAAACCAGATGGAAACGGTTTAAACCGGATAAAACCAGATTGAACCGGTTTAAACCAGAAAAACCGGATTGAACCTGTTTAAACTGCATAAAACTGGACTAAACCGGTTAAAACCGGATAAAACCGGATTCATGCGGTTTAAACTGGTTTTAATAGGATAAAACCGGATAGATCCGTGTTGAACCGGATTGAACAGGTTTAAACCGGTTCAAATCGGATAAAACCGGATTGAACCGGTTTAAACCGGATAAAACCGGTTTAAACAGGATAGAACCAGATTGAACCAGTTTAAACCGGTTTAAACCAAATAAAAGCGGATTGAACCGGTTTAAATAGGATGGAACTGGACTGAAGCAGTTTAAACAGGTTTAAAGTGGATAAAACCGGATTGAACTGGTTTAAACAGGATAAAACCGGATTGAACCGGTTTAAACCGCATAAAACCAGATAGAACTGGTTTATAACGGATAGAACCGGATTGAACTGGTTTAAACCGGTTTAAACTGGATAAAACCGGGTTGAACCGGTTTAAACGTGATTAAACCGGATAAAACCGGATTGATCCTGTTTAGACTTGATAAAACCGGATTGAACCGGTTTAAACCGGTTTAAATAGGATAAAATCGGACTGAACCGGTTTAAACTGGTTTAAACTGGTTAAAAACGGATTGAACCGTTTTATACTTGATAAAACCGGATTGAACCAGTTTAAAAAGTTTTAAACCGGATAAAAACTGATTGAACCAGTTCAAACCGGTTAAAACCGGATAAAACCGGCCTGAACCGGTTTAAACCGGATAAAAACGGATAGAACCGGATTGAACCGGTTTAAACCGGTTTAAACGAAATGAAACCAGATAGAACCGGTTTAAACCGGATAGAACCAGATTAAACCAGTTTGAACCGGATGAATCCGGTTTCAAACGGATAGAACCGGATTGAACCGGTTTAAACCGGTTTAAGGTGGATAAAACAAGATTGAACTGGTTTAAACGGGATGAAACCAAATTGAACCGGTTTAAAATGGTTTAAACAGGATAAAACTGCATTGAACCGGTTTCAACCGGATAAAACTGGACCGATCCGGTTTAAACCGGTTTAAAACGGATAAAACAGGATAGAACTGATTTAAAGCGGATAGGAAGGGACTGAACCGGTTTAAACCAGATTAATCCAGATTAAACCGGATAAAACCCGATTGAACCGGTTTAAACCTGTTTAAACTGGATAAATCCGGATTGAACCGGTTTAAACCGGTTAGAACCGTATAGAACCGAATTGAACGTGTTTAAACTGGATAAAACCGGATTGAACCGGTTTGAACCGGTTTGAACGGTATAGAACCGGATTGATAGTGTTTCAACCGGATAAAACCGGATTGAACTGGTTTAAACCGGATAAAACCGGATGGAAACGGTTTAAACCGGATAGAACCGGATTGAACCAGTTTAAACCAGAAAAACCGGATTGAACCTGTTTAAACTGGATAAAACCGGACTGAACTGGTTTAAACAGGATAGAACCGGATTGAACCGGTTTAAACCGCAAAAAACCAGATAGAACTGGTTTATAACGGATAGAACCGGATTGAACTGGTTTAAACCGGTTTAAACTGGATAAAACCGGGTTGAACCGGTTTAAACGTGATTAAACCGGATAAAACCGGATTGATCCGGTTTAGACTTGATAAAACCGGATTGAACCGGTTTAAACCAGTTTAAACAGGATAAAATCGGACTGAACCGGTTTAAACTGGTTTAAACTGGTTAAAAACGGATTGAACCGTTTTATACTTGATAAAACCGGATTGAACCAGTTTAAACCGGTTTAAACCGGATAAAAACGTATTGAACCGGTTTAAACTAGTTTAAACCGGATAAAACCGGATAGAAATGGTTTAAACCGGGTAAAAACGGATAGAACCGTATTGAACCGGTTTAAAAAGTTTTAAACCGGATAAAAACTGATTGAACCGGTTCAAACCGGTTTAAACCGGATAAAACCGGCTTGAACCGGTTTAAACCGGATAAAAACGGATAGAACCGGATTGAACCGGTTTAAACCAGCTTAAACCAAATGAAAACAGATAGAACCGGTTTAAACCGGATAGAACCAGATTAAACCAGTTTGAACCGGTTGAAACCGGTTTCAAACGGATAGAACCGGATTGAACCGGTTTAAACCGGTTTAAGGTGGATAAAACCGGATTGAACTGGTTTAAACAGGATGAAACCGAATTGAACAGGTTTAAAATGGTTTAAACAGGATAAAACCGCATTGAACCGGTTTCAACCGGATAAAACTGGACCGATCCGGTTTAAACCAGTTTAAAACAGATAAAACAGGATAGAACTGCTTTAAAGCGGATAGGAAGGGACTGAACCGGTTTAAACCAGATTAATCCAGATTAAACCGGATAAAACCCGATTGAACCGGTTTAAACCTGTTTAAACTGGATAAATCCGGATTGAACCGGTTTAAACCGGTTAGAACCGTATAGAACCGAATTGAAAGTGCTTAAACCGGATAAAACCGGATTGAACTGGTTTAAACAGGATAAAACCGGATTGAACCGGTTTAAACCGGATAAAACCAGATAGAACTGGTTTATAACAGATAGAACCGGATTGAACTGGTTTAAACCGGTTTACACCGGATAAAACCGGGTTGAACCGGTTTAAAACAGATAAAACCGGGTTGAACCGGTTTAAACCAGATAAAACCGGATTGAACCAGTTTAAACAGGTTTAATCCGGATAAAACCAGATTGAACCGGTTTAAACGGGATAAAACCGCATTCAACAATTTTAAACCGGTTTAAACTGGATAGAACCGGATAAAAACAGATTGATCTGGTTTATAACGGATAAAACCGGATTGAACCGGCTTAAACAGTTTTAAACCGGATAGAACCGGATAGAACCGGTTTAAAACGGATAAAACTAGATTGAACAGGTTTAAACTGGTTTGAACCGGATAAAACCGAATTGAACCAGTTTAAACCAGTTTAAACCGGAGAAAACCGGACTGAACCAGTTTAAACCGGATAAAAATGGATTGTAACAGTTTAAACCGGTTTAAACCGGATAGAACCGGTTTAAACCGGATAAAAATGGATTGAACCGATTAAACCGGTTTCAACCAGATAAAACCGCATTGAACCAGTTTAAACCATATAAAACCGGATTGAACCGGTTTAAAACGGTTAAACCAGATGAAACTGAACTGAACCGGTTTAAACCAGATAAAACCGGATTGAACCAGTTTAAACCGGTTTAAACCGGATAGAACTAGATAGAACCGTTTTAAACCGGTTTAAACCGTATAAAACCGGATAGAAACGGTTTAAACCGGTTTAAACCGGATAGAACCGGATAGAACCGGTTTAAACCGGATAAAACCGGATTGAAAGGCTTCAAACTGGTTTAAACCGGTTTAAACTGGATAAAACCGGATAGAACCGGTTTAAAACAGATAAAACCGGATAAAACCGGCATGAACCATTTTAAACCGGTTGAAACCAGATAAAACCGGATTGAACCAGTTAAAACTGATTTAAACCGGATAAAAACAGATTGAACCGGTTTATACCGGATGAAATCCGATTGAACCGGCTAAAACAGGTTTAAACAGGATAGAACCGGATAGAACCGGTTTAAAACGGATAAAATCGGATTGAACCAGTTTAAACCGGATTAAACCGGAAAGAACTGGTTTACACCGGATAGAAGATGATTGAACCGGTATAAACCGGATAGAACCGGATAGAACTGGTTTAAAGCAGATAGAAAGGGATTGAACCGTTTTAAACTGGTTTAAACCGGATAAAACCAGATTGAACCAGTTTAAACCGGTTTAAACTGGATAAAACCGGATTGAACCGGTTTAAACCGGTGTGACCCGTATAGAACCGGATTGAACGTGTTTAAACCGGAAAAAACCGGATTGAACCGGTTTAAACCGGATAAAACTGGATGGAAACCGTTTAAACTGGATAGAACAGGTTTGAACCGGTTTAAACCAGAAAAACCGGATTGAACCTGTTTAAACCGGATAAAAGCGGACTGAACCGGTTTAAACTGGATAAAACCGGATTGATCCGGTTTAAACTGGTTTAAAACGGATAAAACCGGATAGAACTGGGTTGAACCAGATTGAAGCGGTTTAAACCGGTTTAAACCAGAAAAAACCGGATAGAAAAGGTTTAAACCGAAAGAAAAGCAGATTGTACCGGATTAAACCTGTTTAACCGGATGAAACCGGATTGAATAAGTTTAAACCGGATTGAACTGGTTTGAACCGGTTAAAAACGGATAGACCTGGATTGAACCGGTTTAAACCGGTTTAAGGTGGATAAAACCGGATTGAACTGGTTTAAACAGGATAAAACCGAATTGAACCGGTTTAAAATGGTTTAAATAGGATAAAACCACATTGAACCGGTTTAAATCGGATAAAACCGGACCGATCCGGTTTAAACCGGTTTAAAACGGATAAAACAGGATAGAACTGCTTTAAAGCAGATACAAAGGGACTGAACCGGTTTAAAACGGATTAAACCGGATTAAACCGGATAAAACCAGATTGAACTGGTTATAACCTGTTTAAACTGGATAAAACCGGATTGAACTGGTTTAAACCAGTTTGAACTGTATAGAACCGGATTGAACGTGTTTAAACCGGATAAAACCGGATTGAACCGGTTTAAACCGGATAAAACCAGATGGAAATGGTTTAAACCGGATAAAACCGGATTGAACCAGTTTAAACCAGAAAAACCGGATTGAACCTGTTTAAACTGCATAAAACTGGACTGAACCGGTTAAAACCGGATAAAACCGGATTCATGCGGTTTAAACTGGTTTTAATAGGATAAAACCGGATAGATCCGTGTTGAACCGGATTGAACAGGTTTAAACCGGTTCAAATCGGATAAAACCGGATTGAACTGGTTTAAACCGGATAAAACCGGTTGAAACAGGATAGAACCAGATTGAACCAGTTTAAACCGGTTTAAACCAGATAAAAGCGGATTGAACCGGTTTAAACAGCATAGAACCGGACTGAACCGGTTTAAACAGGTTTAAAGTGGATAAAACCGGATTGAACTGGTTTAAACAGGATAAAACCGGATTGAACTGGTTTAAACCGCATAAAACCAGATAGAACTGGTTTATAATGGATAGAACCGGATTGAACTGGTTTGAACCGGTTTAAACAGGATAAAATCGGACTGAACCGGTTTAAACTGGTTTAAACTGGTTAAAAACGGATTGAACCGTTTTATACTTGATAAAACCGGATTGAACCAGTTTAAACCGGTTTAATCCGGATAAAAACGTATTGAACCGGTTTAACCTGGTTTAAACCGGATAAAACCGGATAGAAAAGGTTTAAACCGGGTAAAAACGGATAGAACCGTATTGAACCGGTTTAAAAAGGTTTAAACCGGATAAAAACTGATTGAACCGGTTCAAACCGGTTTAAACCGGATAAAACCGGCTTGAACCGGTTTAAACCGGATAAAAACGGATAGAACCGGATTGAACCGGTTTAAACCGGTTTAAACCAAATGAAACCAGATAGAACCGGTTTAAACCGGATAGAACCAGATTAAACCAGTTTGAACCGGTTGAATCCGGTTTCAAACGGATAGAACCGGATTGAACCGGTTTAAACCGGTTTAAGGTGGATAAAACCGGATTGAACTGGTTTAAACCGAATGAAACCAAATTGAACCGGTTTAAAATGGTTTAAACAGGATAAAACCGCATTGAACCGGTTTAAACTGGATAAAACCGGATTGAACCGGTTTAAACCGGATAAAACCGGATTGAACCCTTTTAAACCAGTTTAAACTGGATAGAACCGGATAGAACGGGTTCAAACCGGATAAAACCGGATTGAACCGGTTAAACCAGTTTCAACCGGATAAAACCGGATTGAACCAGTTTACACCAGATAAAACCGGATTGAACCGGTTTAAACCGGTTTAAACCGGATGATAACGGATTTAACATGTATAAACCGGTTAGAACCGTATAGAACCGAATTGAACGTCTTTAAACCGGATAAAACCGGATTGAACCGGTTTAAACCTGTTTAAACTGGATAAATACGGATTGAACCTGTTTAAACCGGTTAGAACCGTATAGAACCGAATTGAACGTCTTTAAACCGGATAAAACCGGATTGAACCGGTTTAAACCGGATAAAACCGGATGGAAACGGTTTAAACCGGATAGAACCAGATTGAACTGGTTTAAACTAGAAAAACCGGATTGAACCTGTTTAAACTGGATAAAACCGGACTGAACCGGTTAAAACCGGATAAAACCGGATTGATGCGGTTTAAACTGGTTTAAAAAGGATAAAACCGGATAGATCCGGGTTGAACCGGATTGAACCGGTTTAAACCGGTTTAAACCAGATAAAAGCGGATTGAACCGGTTTAAACAGGATAGAACGGACTGAACCGGTTTAAACAGGTTTAAAGTGGATAAAACAGGATTGAACTGGTTTAAACAGGATAAAACCGGATTGAACCGGTTTAAACCGGATAAAACCAGATAGAACTGGTTTATAACGGATAGAACCGGATTGAACTGGTTTAAACCGGTTTAATCCGGATAAAACCGGGTTGAACCGGTTTAAACCAGATAAAATCGGATGGAACCAGTTTAAACCGGTTTAAACCGTATGAAACCAGATAGAACCGGTTTAAACAGGTTTAATCCGGATAAAACCGGATTTAACCGGTTTAAATGGGATAAAACCGGATTCAACAAGTTTAAAACGGTTTAAACCGGATAGAAACGGATAAAAACAGATTGAACTGGCTTATACCGGATAAAACCGGATTGAACCGGCTTAAACAGGTTTAAACCGGATAGAACCGGATAGAACCGGTTTAAACCGGATAAAACCGGATTGAACCGGTTAAACTGGTTTCAACCAGATAAAACCGCATTGAACCAGTTTAAACCATATAAAACCGGATTGAATCAGTTTAAACCGGTTTAAACCGGATGAAACCGAATTGAACCGGTTTAAACCAGATAAAACCGGATTGAACCAGTTAAAACCGGTTTAAACCGGATAGAACTAGATAGAACCGTTTTAAACCGGTTTAAAACGTATAAAACCGGATAGAAACGGTTTAAACCGATTTAAACCGGATAGAACCGGATAGAACCGGTTTAAACCGGATAAAACCGGATTGAACGGGTTCAAACTGGTTTAAACCGGTTTAAACTGGATAAAACCGGATAGAACCGGTTTAAACTGGATAAAACCGGATTGAACCGGTTTAAACCGGATAAAACCAGATGGAAACCGTTTAAACTGGATAGAACTGGATTGAACCGGTTTAAACCAGAAAAACCGGATTGAACCTGTTTAAACCGGATAAAACCGGACTGAACCGGTTTAAACTGGATAAAACCGGATAGAACCGGTTTAAACCGGATAAAACCGGATAAAACCGGCATGAACCAGTTTAAACCGGTTGAAACCGGATAAAACCGGATTGAACCAGTTTAAACCGGTTTAAACAGGATAAAAACAGATTGAACCGGTTTATACCGGATAAAATCGGATTGAACCGGCTTAAACAGGTTTAAACAGGATAGAACCGGATAGAACCGGTTTAAAATGGATAAAAACTGATAGAACCAGACTGAACCCGTTTAAACCGGTTTAAGCCAGATGAAACCGGATAGAACCGGTTTAAACTGGATAAAATCGGATTGAACCAGTTTAAACCGGATTAAACCGGAAAGAACCGGTTTACACCGGATAGAAGATGATTGAACCGGTATAAACCGGATAGAACCGGATAGAACTGGTTTAAAGCAGATAGAAAGGGTTGAACCATTTTAAACCGGTTTAAACCGGATAAAACCAGATTGAACCAGTTTAAACCGGTTTAAACTGGATAAAACCGGATTGAACCGGTTTAACCCGGATAAAACCGGATTGAACCGGTTTAAACCGGTGTGAACCGTATAGAACCGGATTGAACGTGTTTAAACCGGAAAAAACCGATTGAACCGGTTTAAACCGGATAAAACCGGATGGAAACCTTTTAAACTGGATAGAACTGGATTGAACTGGTTTAAACCAGAAAAACCGGATTGAACCTGTTTAAACCGGATAAAACCGGACTGAACCGGTTTGAACCGGTTTAAACCGGGTAGATCGGTTAAAACCGGACAAAACAGGATTGAACAGGTTTAAACCGGATTAAACCGGATTGAACCGGTTTAAACCGGATAAAACCGGATTGAACTGGTTTAAACCGGTTTCAACGTTATTGAACCGTACTGAACTGGTTTAAACCAGATAAAACCGGATTGAACCCTTTTAAACCAGTTTAAACTGGATAGAACTGGATAGAACGGGTTCAAACTGGATAAAACTGGATTGAACCGGTTAAACCAGTTTCAACCGGATAAAACCGGATTGAACCAGTTTACACCAGATAAAACCGGATTGAACCGGTTTAAACCGGTTTAAACCGGATGATACCGGATTTAACCGGTATAAACCGGTTTAAACGGGAAAAAACCGGATTGAACCAATTTAAACCGGTTTAAACCGGAGAAAACCGGATTGAACTGGTTTAAACTGTTTTAAATCGGATAGAAACGGATTTAACCGGTTTAAAACGGATAAACCCGGATTGAACAGGTTTAAACCAGTTTAAACCGGATAGAACCGGATAGAACCGGTTTAAACCGGATAAAACCGGATTGAACCGGTTTAAACCGGTTTAAACCGGATAGAACCGGATAGAACTGGTTTAAACAGGATAAAACGGGATTGAACATGTTTAAACCGGATAGAACCGGTTTAAACCAGTTTAAACCGGATAGAACCGGATATAACCGGTTGAAACCGGATAAAACCGCATTGAACCGGTTAAAACAGTTTCAACCGGATAAAACCAGATTGAACCAGTTTAAACCGGTTTAAACCGGATAAAACCGGATTGAACCAGTTTAAACCGGTTTAAACCAGATAGAACCGGTTAGAACCGGTTTAAACCGGATTAAAACGGATAAAACCGGCATGAACCAGTTTAAACCGGTTGAAACCGGATAAAACCGGATTGAACCAGTTTAAACCGGTTTAAACAGGATAAAAACAGATTGAACCGGTTTATACCGGATAAAATCGGATTGAACCGGCTTAAACAGGTTTAAACAGGATAGAACCGGATAGAACCGGTTTAAAATGAATAAAAACTGATAGAACCAGACTGAACCCGTTTAAACCGGTTTAAGCCAGATGAAACCAGATAGAACCGGTTTAAACTGGATAAAATCGGATTGAACCAGTTTAAACTGGATTAAACCGGAAAGAACCGGTTTACACCGGATAGAAGATGATTGAACCGGTATAAACCGGATAGAACCGGATAGAACTGGTTTAAAGCAGATAGAAAGGGTTGAACCATTTTAAACCGGTTTAAACCGGATAAAACCAGATTGAACCAGTTTAAACCGGTTTAAACTGGATAAAACCGGATTGAACCGGTTTAACCCGGATAAAACCGGATTGAACCGGTTTAAACCGGTGTGAACCGTATAGAACCGGATTGAAAGTGTTTAAACCGGAAAAAACCGGATTGAACCGGTTTAAACCGGATAAAACCGGATGGAAACCTTTTAAACTGGATAGAACTGGATTGAACCGGTTTAAACCAGAAAAACCGGATTGAACCTGTTTAAACCGGATAAAACCGGACTGAACCGGTTTAAACTGGATAAAACCGGATTGATCCGGTTTCAACTGGTTTAAAACGGATAAAACTGGATAGAACCGGGTTGAACCAGATTGAAGCGGTTTAAACCGGTTTAAACCAGAAAAAACCGGATAGAACAGGTTTAAACCGAAAGAAAAGCAGATTGTACCGGATTACACCGGTTTAAGCCGGATAAAACCGGATTGAATAAGTTTAAAGCGGATTGAACCGATTTGAACCGGTTAAAAACGGATAGAACCAGATTGAACCGGTTTAAACCGGTTTAAGATGGATAAAAGCGGATTGAACTGGTTTAAACAGGATAAAACCGAATTGAACCGGTTTAAAATGGTTTACACAGGATAAAACCACATTGAACCGGTTTAAACCGGATAAAACCGGACCGATCCGGTTTAAACCGGTTTAAAACGGATAAAACAGGATAGAACTGCTTTAAAGTGGATAGAAAGGGACTGAACCGGTTTAAACCAGATTAAACCGGATTAAACCGGATACAACCGGATTTAACTGGTTTAAATCGGTTTGAACTGTATAGAACCGGATTGAACGTGTTTAAACCGGATAAAACCAGATTGAACCGGTTTGAACCGGTTTAAACCGGATAGATCGGTTTAAACCGGATAAAACTGGATTGAACCGGCTTAAACCGGTTTAAACCGGATAGAACCAGTTTAAACAGGATTAAACCGGATTGAACCGGTTTAAATATGATAAAACCGGATTGAACCGGTTTAAACCGGATAGAACCAGTTTAAACAGTATTAAACCGGATTGAACCGGTTTAAACAGGATAAAACCGGATTGAACCGGTTTAAATCGGATAGAACCGGATTGAACCGGTTTAAACCAGATAAACCCGGATTGAACCGGTTTGAACCGGTTTAAACCGGGTAGATCGGTTAAAACCGGATAAAACAGGATTGAACAGGTTTAAACCGGATTAAACCGGATTGAACCGGTTTAAACCGGATAAAACCGGATTGAACTGGTTTAAACCGGTTTCAACGTTATTGAACCGTACTGAACTGGTTTAAACCAGATAAAACCGGATTGAACCCTTTTAAACCAGTTTAAACTGGATAGAACTGGATAGAACGGGTTCAAACTGGATAAAACCGGATTGAACCGGTTAAACCAGTTTCAACCGGATAAAACCGGATTGAACCGGTTTACACCAGATAAAACCGGATTGAACCGGTTTAAACCGGTTTAAACCAGATGATACCGGATTTAACCGGTATAAACCGGTTTAAACAGGAACAAACCGGATTGAACCAATTTAAACCTGTTTAAACCGGAGAAAACCGGATTGAACAGGTTTAAACCTGTTTAAACTGGATAGAACCGGATAGAACCGGTTTAAACCGGGTAAAACCGGATTGAACCGGTTTAAACCGGTTTTAAACCGGATAGAACCGGATAGAACTGGTTTAAACAGGATAAAACGGGATTGAACCGGTTTAAACCGGATAGAACCGGTTTAAACCAGTTTAAACCGGATAGAACCGGATATAACCGGTTGAAACCGGATAAAACCGCATTGAACCGGTTAAAACAGTTTCAACCGGATAAAACCGGATTGAACCAGTTTAAACCAGATGAAACCGGATTTAACCGGTTTAAACCGGTTTAAACCGGATAAAACCGGATTGAACCAGTTTAAACCGGTTTAAACCAGATAGAACCGGATAGAACCGGTTTAAACCGGATTAAAACGGATTGGATCGCTTTAATCCGGTTTTAACCGGACAGAACAGGATAGAACCAGTTTAAAACGGTTTAAACCGGATAGAACCGGATTGAACCGGTTTAAACCTGATATGACTAGTTTAAACCGGTTTAAACTGGATAGAACCGGATTGAACCGGCTTAAACCCCTTTAAACAGGATACAACCGGATTGAACCGGTTGAAACCGGATAGAACCGGATTTAACCGGATAAAACCAGATTGAACTGGTTTAAACCTGTTTAAACTGGATAAAACCGGATTGAACTGGTTTAAACCAGTTTGAACTGTATAGAACCGGATTGAACGTGTTTAAACCGGATAAAACCGGATTGAACCGGTTTAAACCGGTTTGAACCGTATAGAATCGGATTGAACATGTTTAAACCGGATAAAACCGGATTGAACCGGTTTAAACCGGATAAAACCAGATGGAAACGGTTTAAACCGGATAAAACCGGATTGAACCGGTTTAAACCAGAAAAACCGGATTGAACCTGTTTAAACTGCATAAAACTGGACTGAACCGGTTGAAACCGGATAAAACCTGATTCATGCGGTTTAAACTGGTTTTAATAGGATAAAACCGGATAGATCCGTGTTGAACCGGATTGAACAGGTTTAAACCGGTTCAAATCGGATAAAACCGATTGAACCGGTTTAAACCGGATAAAACCGGACCGATCCGGTTTAAACCGGTTTAAAACGGATAAAACAGGATAGAACTGCTTTAAAGCGGATAGGAAGGGACTGAACCGGTTTAAACCAGATTAATCCAGATTAAACCGGATAAAACCCGATTGAACCGGTTTAAACCTGTTTAAACTGGATAAATCCGGATTGAACCGGTTTAAACCGGTTAGGACCGTATAGAACCGAATTGAACGTGTTTAAACCGGATAAAACCGGATTGAACCGGTTTAAACCGGTTTGAACCGTATAGAACCGGATTGATAGTGTTTAAACCGGATAAAACCGGATTGAACTGGTTTAAACCGGATAAAACCGGATGGAAACTGTTTAAACCAGATAGAACCGGATTGAACCGGTTTTAAACCAGAAAAACCAGATTGAAACTGTTTAAACTGGATAAAACCGGACTGAACTGGTTTAAACCTGTTTGAACTGTATAGAACCGGATTGAACGTGTTTAAACCGGATAAAACCGGATTGAATTGTTTAAGCCGGTTTGAACCGTATAGAACCGGATTGAACGTGTTTAAACCGGATAAAACCGGATTGAACCAGTTTAAACCAGAAAAACCGGATTGAACCTGTTTAAACTGCATAAAACTGGACTGAACCGGTTAAAACCGGATAAAACCGGATTCATGCGGTTTAAACTGGTTTTAATAGGATAAAACCGGATAGATCCGTGTTGAACCGGATTGAACAGGTTTAAACCGGTTCAAATCGGATAAAACCGATTGAACCGGTTTAAAACCGGATAAAACCGGTTTAAACAGGATAGAACCAGATTGAACCAGTTTAAACCGGTTTAAATCAGATAAAAGCGGATTGAACCGGTTTAAACAGGATAGAACCGGACTGAACCGGTTTAAACAGGTTTAAAGTGGATAAAACCGGATTGAACTGGTTTAAACAGGATAAAACCGGATTGAACCGGTTTAAAACCGCATAAAACCAGATAGAACTGGTTTATAACGGATAGAACCGGATTGAACTGGTTTAAACCGGTTTAAACTGGATAAAACCGGGTTGAACCGGTTTAAACGTGATTAAACCGGATAAAACCGGATTGATCCGTTTTAGACTTGATAAAACCGGATTAAACCGGTTTAAACCGTTTTAAAAAGGATAAAATCGGACTGAACCGGTTTAAACTGGTTTAAACTGGTTAAAAACGGATTGAACCGTTTTATGCTTGATAAAACCGGATTGAACCAGTTTAAACCGGTTTAATCCGGATAAAAACGTATTGAACCGGTTTAAACTGGTTTAAACCGGATAAAACCGGATAGAAAAAGTTTAAACCGGGTAAAAACGGATAGAACCGGATTCAACCGGTTTAAAACCGGTTTAAACCAAATGAAACCAGATAGAACCGGTTTAAACCGGATAGAACCAGATTAAACCTGTTTGAACCGGTTGAAACCGGTTTCAAACGGATAGAACCGGATTGAACCGGTTTAAACCGGTTTAAGGTGGATAAAACCGGATTGAACTGGTTTAAACACGATGAAACCGAATTGAACCGGTTTAAAATGGTTTAAACAGGATAAAACCGCATTGAACCGGTTTAAACCGGATAAAACCGGACCGATCCGGTTTAAACCGGTTTAAAACGGATAAAACAGGATAGAATTGCTTTAAAGGATAGGAAGGGACTGAACCGGTTTAAACCAGATTAATCCAGATTAAACCAGATAAAACCCGATTGAACCTGTTTAAACCTGTTTAAACTGGATAAATCCCGATTGAACCGGTTTAAACCGGTTAGAACCGTATAGAACCGAATTGAACGTGTTTAAACCGGATAAAACCGGATTGAACCGGTTTAAACCGGTTAGAACCGTATAGAACCGAATTGAACGTGTTTAAACCGGATAAAACCGGATTGAACTGGTTTAAACCGGTTTGAACCGTATAGAACCGGATTGATAGTGTTTAAACCGGATAAAACCGGATTGAACCGGTTTAAACCGGATAAAACCGGATGGAAACGGTTTAAACCGGATAGAACCGGATTGAACCGGTTTAAACCAGAAAAACCGGATTGAACCTGTTTAAACTGGATAAAACCGGACTGAACCGGTTAAAACCGGATAAAACCGGATTGATGTGGTTTAAACTGGTTTAGAACGGATAAAACCGGATAGATCCGGGTTGAACCGGATTGAACCGGTTTGAACCGGTTTAAACCAGATAAAAGCGGATTGAACCGGTTTAAACAGGATAGAACGGACTGAACCGGTTTAAACAGGTTCAAAGTGGATAAAACAGGATTGAACAGGTTTAAACAGGATAAAACCGGATTGAACGGGTTCAAACTGGTTTAAACCGGTTTAAACTGGATAAAACCGGACAGAACAGGTTTAAACCGGATAAAACCGGATTGAACCAGTTTAAACCGTTTAAACCGGATAAAAACAGATTGAACCGCTTTATACCGGATAAAATCGGATTGAACCGGCTTAAAAAGGTTTAAACAGGATAGAACCGGATAGAACCGGTTTAAAACGGATAAAAACTCATAGAACCAGACTGAACCCGTTTAAACCGGTTTAAGCCAGATGAAACCGGATAGAACCGGTTTAAACTGGATAAAATCGGATTGAACCAGTTTAAACCGGATTAAACCGGAAAGAACCGGTTTACACCGGATAGAAGATGATTGAACCGGTATAAACCGGATAGAACCGGATAGAACTGGTTTAAAGCAGATAGAAAGGGATTGAACCGTTTTTAAACCGGTTTAAACCGGATCAAACCAGATTGAACCAGTTTAAACCGGTTTAAACTGGATAAAACCGGATTGAACCGGTTTAAACCCGGATAAAACCGGATTGAACCGGTTTAAACCGGTGTGAACCGTATAGAACCGGATTGAACGTGTTTAAACCGGAAAAAAACCGGATTGAACCGGTTTAAACCGGATAAAACCGGATGGCAACCTTTTAAACTGGATAGAACTGGATTGAACCGGTTTAAACCAGAAAAACCGGATTGAACCTGTTTAAACCGGATAAAACCGGACTGAACCGGTTTAAACTGGATAAAACCGGATTGATCCGGTTTCAACTGGTTTAAAACGGATAAAACCGGATAGAACTGGGTTGAACCAGATTGAAGCGGTTTAAATCGGATTAAACCAGAAATAACCGGATAGAACAGGTTTAAACCGAAAGAAAAGCAGATTGTACCGGATTAAACCGGTTTAAACCGGATATAAACGGATTGAATAAGTTTCAAACGGATTGAACCGGTTTGAACCGGTTAAAATCGGATAGAACCAGATTGAACCGGTTTAAACCGGTTTAAGGTGGATAAAACCGGTTTGAACTGGTTTAAACAGGATAAAACCGAATTGAACCGGTTTAAAATGGTTTACACAGGATAAAACCACATTGAACCGGTTTAAACCGGATAAAACCGGACCGATCCGGTTTAAACCGGTTTAAAACGGATAAAACAGGATAGAACTGCTTTAAAGTGGATAGAAAGGGACTGAACCGGTTCAAACCAGATTAAACCAGATTAAACCGGATACAACCGGATTGAACCGGTTTGAACCAGTTTAAACCGGATAGATCAGTTAAAACCGGATAAAACAGGATTGAACAGGTTTAAACAGGATAAAACCGGATTGAACCGGTTTAAACCGGATAAAACCAGATAGAACTGGTTTATAACGGATAGAACCGGATTGAACTGGTTTAAACCGGTTTAATCCGGATAAAACCGGGTTGAACCGGTTTAAACCAGATAAAACCGGATTGAACCGGTTTAAACCGTATGAAACCGGATAGAACCGGTTTAAACAGGTTTAATCCGGATAAAAGCGGATTGAACCGGTTTAAACGGGATAAAACCGGATTCAACAAGTTTAAACCGGTTTAAACCGGATAGAACCGGATAAAAACAGATTGAACTGGCTTATACCGGATAAAACCGGATTGAACCGGCTTAAACAGGTTTAAACCGGATAGAACCGGATAGAACCGGTTTAAAACGGATAAAACTAGATTGATAAGGTTTAAACTGGTTTAAACCGGATAAAACCGAATTGAACCGGTTTAAACCAGTTTAAACCGGAGAAAACCGGACGGAACCGGTTTAAACCGGATAAAAACGGATTGTAACAGTTTAAACCGGTTTAAACCGGATAGAACCGGTTTAAACCGGATAAAACCGGATTGAACCGGTTAAACTGGTTTCAACTAGATAAAACCACATTGAACCAGTTTAAACCATATAAAACCTAATTGAACCAGTTTAAACCGGTTTAAACCGGATGAAACCGAATTGAACCGGTGTAAACCAGATAAAACCGGATTGAACCAGTTAAAACCGGTTTAAACCGGATAGAACTAGATAGAACCGTTTTAAACCGGTTTAAACCGTATAAAACCGGATAGAAACGGTTTAAACCGGTTTAAACCGGATAGAACCGGATAGAACCGGTATAAACCAGATAAAACCGGATTGAACGGGTTCAAACTGGTTTAAACCGGTTTAAACTGGATAAAACCGGATAGAACCGGTTTAAACCGGATAAAACCGGATAAAACCGGCATGAACCAGTTTAAACCGGTTGAAACCGGATAAAACCGGATTGAACCAGTTTAAACCGGTTTAAACCGGATAAAAACTGATAGAACCAGACTGAACCCGTTTAAACCAGTTTAAGCCAGATGAAACCGGATAGAACCGGTTTAAACTGGATAAAACCGGATAAAACCGGCATGAACCAGTTTAAACCGGTTGAAACCGGATAAAACCGGATTGAACCAGTTTAAACCGGATTAAACCGGAAAGAACCGGTTTACACCGGATAGAAGATGATTGAACCGGTATAAACCGGATAGAACCGGATAGAACTGGTTTAAAGCAGATAGAAAGGGATTGAACCGTTTTAAACCGGTTTAAACCGGACAAAACCAGATTGAACCAGTTTAAACCGGTTTAAACCGGATAAAACCGGATTGAATAAGTTTAAACCGGATTGAACCGGTTTGAACCGGTTAAAAACGGATAGAACCAGATTGAACCGGTTTAAACCGGTTTAAGGTGGATAAAACCGGATTGAACTGGTTTAAACAGGATAAAACCGAATTGAACCGGTTTAAAATGGTTTACACAGGATAAAACCACATTGAACCGGTTTAAACCGGATAAAACCGGACCGATCCGGTTTAAACCGGTTTAAAACGGATAAAACAGGATAGAACTGCTTTAAAGTGGATAGAAAGGGACTGAACCGGTTTAAACCAGATTAAACCGGATTAAACCGGATACAACCGGATTGAACCGGTTTAAAGCGGTTTGAACCATATAGAACCGGATTGAACGTGTTTAAACCGGATAAAACCGGATTGAACCGGTTTGAACCGGTTTAAACCGGATAGATCGGTTTAAACCGGATAAAACAGGATTGAACCGGCTTAAACCGGTTTAAACCGGATAGAACCAGTTTAAACAGGATTAAACCGGATTGAACTGGTTTAAACATGATAAAACCGGATTGAACCGGTTGAAACCGGATAGAACCAGTTTAAACAGGATTAAACCGGATTGAACCGGTTTAAACAGGATAAAACCGGATTGAACCGGTTTAAATTGGATAGAACCGGATTGAACCCGTTTAATCCGGATAAACCCGGATTGAACCGGTTTGAACCGGTTTAAACCGGATAGATCAGTTAAAACCGGATAAAACAGGATTGAACCGGTTTAAACCGGATAAAACCGGATTGAACCGGTTTAAACCGGATAAAACCGGATTGAACTGGTTTAAACCGGTTTCAACCTTATTGAACCGTACTGAACTGGTTTAAACCAGATAAAACCGGATTGAACCCTTTTAAACCAGTTTAAACTGGATAGAACCGGATAGACCGGGGTTCAAACCGGATAAAACCGGATTGAACCGGTTAAACCAGTTTCAACCGGATAAAACCAGATTGAACCAGTTTACACCAGATAAAACCGGATTGAACCGGTTTAAACCGGTTTAAACCGGATGATACCGGATTTAACCGGTATAAACCGGTTTAAACGGGAAAAAACCGGATTGGACCAGTTTAAACCGGTTTAAACCGGAGAAAACCGGATTGAACTGGTTTAAACTGGTTTAAATCGGATAGAAACGGATTTAACCGGTTTAAACCGGATTGAACCGGTTTAAACCGGTTTAAACCGGTTTAAACCGGATAGAACCGGATAGAACTGGTTTCAACAGGATAAAACGGGCTTGAACCGGTTTAAACCGGATAGAACCGGATAGAACTGGTTTCAACAGGATAAAACGGGACTGAACCGGTTTAAACCGGATAAAACCGGATTGAACCAGTTTAAACCGGTTTAAACCAGATAGAACCGGATAGAACCTGTTTAAACCGGATTAAAACGGATTGGATCGGTTTAAACCGGTTTTAACCGGACAGAACAGGATAGAACCAGTTTAAAACGGTTTAAACCGGATAGAACCGGATTGAACCGGTTTAAACCTGATATGACCAGTTTAAACCAGTTTAAACTGGATAGAACTGGATTGAACCGGCTTAAACCCCTTTAAACAGGATACAACCAGATTGAACCGGTTGAAACCGGATAGAACCGGATTGAACCGGATAATACCAGATTGAACTGGTTTAAACCTGTTTAAACTGGATAAAACCGGATTGAACTGGTTTAAACCAGTTTGAACTGTATAGAACCGGATTGAACGTGTTTAAACTGGATAAAACCGGATTGAACCGGTTTAAACCGGTTTGAACCGTATAGAACCGGATTGAACATGTTTAAACCGGATAAAACCGGATTGAACCGGTTTAAACCGGATAAAACAAGATGGAAACTGTTTAAACCGGATAAAACCGGATTGAACCGGTTTAAACCAGAAAAACCGGATTGAACCTGTTTAAACTGCATAAAAATGGACTGAACCGGTTAAAACCGGATAAAACCGGATTCATGCGGTTTAAACTGGTTTTAATAGGATAAAATCGGATAGATCCGTGTTGAACCGGATTGAACAGGTTTAAACCGGTTCAAATCGGATAAAACCGATTGAACCGGTTTAAACCGGATAAAACCGGTTTAAACAGGATAGAACCAGATTGAACCAGTTTAAACCGGTTTAAACCAGATAAAAGCAGATTGAACCTGTTTAAACTGCATAAAACTGGACTGAACCGGTTAAAACCGGATAAAACCGGATTCATGCGGTTTAAACTGGTTTTAATAGGATAAAACCGGATAGATCCGTGTTGAACCGGATTGAACAGGTTTAAACCGGTTCAAATCGGATAAAACCGATTGAACCGGTTTAAACCGGATAAAACCGGTTTAAACAGGATAGAACCAGATTGAACAAGTTTAAACCGGTTTAAACCAGATAAAAGCGGATTGAACCGGTTTAAACAGGATAGAACCGGACTGAACCGGTTTAAACAGGTTTAAAGTGGATAAAACCGGATTGAACTGGTTTAAACAGGATAAAACCGGATTGAACCGGTTTAAACCGCATAAAACCAGATAGAACTGGTTTATAACGGATAGAACCGGATTGAACTGGTTTAAACCGGTTTAAACTGGATAAAACCGGGTTGAACCGGTTTAAACGTGATTAAACCGGATAAAACCGGATTGATCCGGTTTAGACTTGATAAAACCGGATTGAACCGGTTTAAACCGTTTTAAACAGGATAAAATCGGACTGAACCGGTTTAAACTGGTTTAAACTGGTTAAAAACGTATTGAACCGTTTTATGCTTGAGAAAACCGGATTGAACCAGTTTAAACCGGTTTAATCCTGATAAAAACGTATTGAACCGGTTTAAACTGGTTTAAACCGGATAAAACCGGATAGAAAAGGTTTAAACCGGGTAAAAACGGATAGAACCGGATTCAACCGGTTTAAACCGGTTTAAACCAAATGAAACCAGATAGAACCGGTTTAAACCGGATAGAACCAGATTAAACCTGTTTGAACCGGTTGAAACCGGTTTCAAACGGATAGAACCGGATTGAACCGGTTTAAACCGGTTTAAGGTGGATAAAACCGGATTGAACTGGTTTAAACAGGATGAAACCGAATTGAACCGGTTTAAAATGGTTTAAACAGGATAAAACCGCATTGAACCGGTTTAAACCGGATAAAACCGGACCGATCCGGTTTAAACCGGTTTAAAACGGATAAAACAGGATAGAACTGCTTTAAAGCGGATAGGAAGGGACTGAACCGGTTTAAACCAGATTAATCCAGATTAAACCGGATAAAACCCGATTGAACCGGTTTAAACCTGTTTAAACTGGATAAATCCCGATTGAACCGGTTTAAACCGGTTAGAACCGTATAGAACCGAATTGAACGTGTTTAAACCGGATAAAACCGGATTGAACCGGTTTAAACGGGTTAGAACCATATAGAACCGAATTGAACGTGTTTAAACCGGATAAAACCGGATTGAACTGGTTTAAACCGGTTTGAACCGTATAGAACCGGATTGATAGTGTTTAAACCGGATAAAACCGGATTGAACCGGTTTAAACCAGATAAAACCGGATGGAAACGGTTTAAACCGGATAGAACCGGATTGAACCGGTTTAAACCAGAAAAACCGGATTGAACCTGTTTAAACTGGATAAAACCGGACTGAACCGGTTAAAACCGGATAAAACCGGATTGATGTGGTTTAAACTGGTTTAGAACGGATAAAACCGGATAGATCCGGGTTGAACCGGATTGAACCGGTTTAAACCGGTTTAAACCAGATAAAAGCGGATTGAACCGGTTTAAACAGGATAGAACGGACTGAACCGGTTTAAACAGGTTCAAAGTGGATAAAACAGGATTGAACAGGTTTAAACAGGATAAAACCGGATTGAACCGGTTTAAACCGGATAAAACCAGATAGAACTGGTTTATAACGGATAGAACCAGATTGAACTGGTTTAAACCGGTTTAATCCGGATAAAACCGGGTTGAACCGGTTTAAACCAGATAAAACCGGATTGAACCGGTTTAAACCGTATGAAACCGGATAGAACCGGTTTAAACAGGTTTAATCCGGATAAAAGCGGATTGAACCGGTTTAAACGGGATAAAACCGGATTCAACAAGTTTAAACCGGTTTAAACCGGATAGAACCGGATAAAAACAGATTGAACAGGCTTATACCGGATAAAACCGGATCGAACCGGCTTAAACAGGTTTAAACCGGATAGAACCGGATAGAACCGGTTTAAAACGGATAAAACTAGATTGATCAGGTTTAAACTGGTTTAAACCGGATAAAACCGAATTGAACCGGTTTAAACCAGTTTAAACCGGAGAAAACCGGACTGAACCGGTTTAAACCGGATAAAAACGGATTGTAACAGTTTAAACCGGAAAAAACCGGATAGAAAAGGTTTAAACCGGGTAAAAACGGATAGAACCGGATTCAACCGGTTTAAACCGGTTTAAACCAAATGAAACCAGATAGAACCGGTTTAAACCGGATAGAACCACATTAAACCTGTTTGAACCGGTTGAAACCGGTTTCAAACGGATAGAACCGGATTGAACTGGTTTAAACCGGTTTAAGGTGGATAAAACCGGATTGAACTGGTTTAAACAGGATGAAACCGAATTGAACCGGTTTAAAATGGTTTAAACAGGATAAAACCGCATTGAACCGGTTTAAACCGGATAAAACCGGACCGATCCGGTTTAAACCGGTTTAAAACGGATAAAACAGGATAGAACTGCTTTAAAGCGGATAGGAAGGGACTGAACCGGTTTAAACCAGATTAATCCAGATTAAACCGGATAAAACCCGATTGAACCGGTTTAAACCTGTTTAAACTGGATAAATCCCGATTGAACCGG
Source organism: Cynocephalus volans (assembly GCF_027409185.1). NCBI lineage: Eukaryota > Metazoa > Chordata > Mammalia > Dermoptera > Cynocephalidae > Cynocephalus > Cynocephalus volans. The sequence continues at coordinate 110,432,503 of NC_084471.1, read as the reverse complement.
TTTAAACCGGTTAGAACCGTATAGAACCGAATTGAACGTGTTTAAACCGGATAAAACCGGATAGAAAAGGTTTAAACCGGGTAAAAACGGATAGAACCGGATTCAACCGGTTTAAACCGGTTTAAACCAAATGAAACCAGATAGAACCGGTTTAAACCGGATAGAACCAGATTAAACCTGTTTGAACCGGTTGAAACCGGTTTCAAACGGATAGAACCGGATTGAACCGGTTTAAACCGGTTTAAGGTGGATAAAACCGGATTGAACTGGTTTAAACAGGATGAAACCGAATTGAACCGGTTTAAAATGGTTTAAACAGGATAAAACCGCATTGAACCGGTTTAAACCGGATAAAACCGGACCGATCCGGTTTAAACCGGTTTAAAACGGATAAAACAGGATAGAACTGCTTTAAAGCGGATAGGAAGGGACTGAACCGGTTTAAACCAGATTAATCCAGATTAAACCGGATAAAACCCGATTGAACCGGTTTAAACCTGTTTAAACTGGATAAATCCCGATTGAACCGGTTTAAACCGGTTAGAACCGTATAGAACCGAATTGAACGTGTTTAAACCGGATAAAACCGGATTGAACCGGTTTAAACGGGTTAGAACCATATAGAACCGAATTGAACGTGTTTAAACCGGATAAAACCGGATTGAACTGGTTTAAACCGGTTTGAACCGTATAGAACCGGATTGATAGTGTTTAAACCGGATAAAACCGGATTGAACCGGTTTAAACCAGATAAAACCGGATGGAAACGGTTTAAACCGGATAGAACCGGATTGAACCGGTTTAAACCAGAAAAACCGGATTGAACCTGTTTAAACTGGATAAAACCGGACTGAACCGGTTAAAACCGGATAAAACCGGATTGATGTGGTTTAAACTGGTTTAGAACGGATAAAACCGGATAGATCCGGGTTGAACCGGATTGAACCGGTTTAAACCGGTTTAAACCAGATAAAAGCGGATTGAACCGGTTTAAACAGGATAGAACGGACTGAACCGGTTTAAACAGGTTCAAAGTGGATAAAACAGGATTGAACAGGTTTAAACAGGATAAAACCGGATTGAACCGGTTTAAACCGGATAAAACCAGATAGAACTGGTTTATAACGGATAGAACCAGATTGAACTGGTTTAAACCGGTTTAATCCGGATAAAACCGGGTTGAACCGGTTTAAACCAGATAAAACCGGATTGAACCGGTTTAAACCGTATGAAACCGGATAGAACCGGTTTAAACAGGTTTAATCCGGATAAAAGCGGATTGAACCGGTTTAAACGGGATAAAACCGGATTCAACAAGTTTAAACCGGTTTAAACCGGACAGAACCGGATAAAAACAGATTGAACAGGCTTATACCGGATAAAACCGGATTGAACCGGCTTAAACAGGTTTAAACCGGATAGAACCGGATAGAACCGGTTTAAAACGGATAAAACTAGATTGATCAGGTTTAAACTGGTTTAAACCGGATAAAACCGAATTGAACCGGTTTAAACCAGTTTAAACCGGAGAAAACCGGACTGAACCGGTTTAAACCGGATAAAAACGGATTGTAACAGTTTAAACCGGTTTAAACCGGACAGAACTGGTTTAAACCGGATAAAACCGGATTGAACCGGTTAAACTGGTTTCAACCAGATAAAACCGCATTGAACTAGTTTAAACCATATAAAACCTAATTGAACCAGTTTAAACCGGTTTAAACCGGATGAAACCGAATTGAACCGGTTTAAACCAGATAAAACCGGATTGAACCAGTTAAAACCGGTTTAAACCGGATAGAACTAGATAGAACCGTTTTAAACCGGTTTAAACCGTATAAAACCGGATAGAAACGGTTTAAACCGGTTTAAACCGGATAGAACCGGATAGAACCGGTATAAACCAGATAAAACCGGATTGAACGGGTTCAAACTGGTTTAAACCGGTTTAAACTGGATAAAACCGGATAGAACCGGTTTAAACCGGATAAAACCGGATAAAACCGGCATGAACCAGTTTAAACCGGTTGAAACCGGATAAAACCGGATTGAACCAGTTTAAACCGGTTTAAACCGGATAAAAACAGATTGAACAGGTTTATACCGGATAAAATCGGATTGAACCGGCTTAAACAGGTTTAAACAGGATAGAACCGGATAGAACCGGTTTAAAACGGATAAAAACTGATAGAACCAGACTGAACCCGTTTAAACCAGTTTAAGCCAGATGAAACCGGATAGAACCGGTTTAAACTGGATAAAATCGGATTGAACCAGTTTAAACCGGATTAAACCGGAAAGAACCGGTTTACACCGGATAGAAGATGATTGAACCGGTATAAACCGGATAGAACCGGATAGAACTGGTTTAAAGCAGATAGAAAGGGATTGAACCGTTTTAAACCGGTTTAAACCGGACAAAACCTGATTGAACCAGTTTAAACCGGTTTGAACCGGATAAAACCGGATTGAATAAGTTGAAACCGGATTGAACGGGTTTGAACCGGTTAAAAACGGATAGAACCAGATTGAACCGGTTTAAACCGGTTTAAGGTGGATAAAACCGGATTGAACTGGTTTAAACAGGATAAAACCGAATTGAACCGGTTTAAAATGGTTTACACAGGATAAAACCACATTGAACCGGTTTAAACCGGATAAAACCGGACCGATCCGGTTTAAACCGGTTTAAAACGGATAAAACAGGATAGAACTGCTTTAAAGTGGATAGAAAGGGACTGAACCGGTTTAAACCAGATTAAACCGGATTAAACCGGATACAACCGGATTGAACCGGTTTAAAGCGGTTTGAACCGTATAGAACCGGATTGAACGTGTTTAAACCGGATAAAACCAGATTGAACCGGTTTGCACCGGTTTAAACCGGATAGATCGGTTTAAACCGGATAAAACAGGATTGAACCGGCTTAAACCGGTTTAAACCGGATAGAACCAGTTTAAACAGGATTAAACCGGATTGAACCGGTTTAAACATGATAAAACCGGATTGAACCGGTTTAAACCGGATAGAACCAGTTTAAACAGGATTAAACCGGATTGAACCGGTTTAAACAGGATAAAACCGGATTGAACCGGTTTAAATCGGATAGAACCGGATTGAACCGGTTTAAACCAGATAAACCCGGATTGAACCGGTTTGAACCGGTTTAAACCGGATAGATCGGTTAAAACCGGATAAAACAGGATTGAACAGGTTTAAACCGGATTAAACCGGATTGAACCGGTTTAAACCGGATAAAACCGGATTGAACTGGTTTAAACCGGTTTCAACCTTATTGAACCGTACTGAACTGGTTTAAACCAGATAAAACCGGATTGAACCCTTGTAAACCAGTTTAAACTGGATAGAACTGGATAGAACGGGTTCAAACTGGATAAAACCGGAATGAACCGGTTAAACCAGTTTCAACCGGATAAAACCGGATTGAACCAGTTTACACCAGATAAAACCGGATTGAACCGGTTTAAACCGGTTTAAACCGGATGATACCGGATTTAACCGGTATAAACCGGTTTAAACGGGAAAAAACCGGATTGAACCAATTTAAACCGGTTTAAACCGGAGAAAACCGGATTGAACTGGTTTAAACTGGTTTAAATCGGATAGAAACGGATTTAACCGGTTTAAACCGGATAAACACGGATTGAACAGGTTTAAACCAGTTTAAACCGGATAGAACCAGATAGAACCGGTTTAAACCGGATAAAACCGGATTGAACCGGTTTAAACCGGTTTAAACCGGATAGAACCGGATAGAACTGGTTTAAACTGGATAAAACGGGATTGAACCGGCTTAAACCGGTTTAAACCAGATAGAACCAGTTTAAACAGGATTAAACCGGATTGAACCGGTTTAAACATGATAAAACCGGATTGAACCGGTTTAAACCGGATAGAACCAGTTTAAACAGGATTAAACCGGATTGAACCGGTTTAAACAGGATAAAAACGGATTGAACCGGTTTAAATTGGATAGAACCGGATTGAACCCGTTTAATCCGGATAAACCCGGATTGAACCGGTTTGAACCGGTTTAAACCGGATAGATCAGTTAAAACCGGATAAAACAGGATTGAACCGGTTTAAACCGGATAAAAACGGATTGAACCGGTTTAAACCGGATAAAACCGGATTGAACTGGTTTAAACCGGTTTCAACCTTATTGAACCGTACTGAACTGGTTTAAACCAGATAAAACCGGATTGAGCCCTTTTAAACCAGTTTAAACTGGATAGAACCGGATAGACCGGGGTTCAAACCAGATAAAACCGGATTGATCCGGTTAAACCAGTTTCAACCGGATAAAACCAGATTGAACCAGTTTACACCAGATAAAACCGGATTGAACCGGTTTAAACCGGTTTAAACTGGATGATACCGGATTTAACCGGTATAAACCGGTTTAAACGGGAAAAAACCGGATTGGACCAGTTTAAACCGGTTTAAACCGGAGAAAACCGGATTGAACTGGTTTAAACTGGTTTAAATCGGATAGAAACGGATTTAACCGGTTTAAACCGGATTGAACCGGTTTAAACCGGTTTAAACCGGATAGAACCGGATAGAACTGGTTTCAACAGGATAAAACGGGATTGAACCGGTTTAAACCGGATAGAACCGGTTTAAACCGGTTTAAACCGGATAAAACCGGATTGAACCAGTTTAAACCGGTTTAAACCAGATAGAACCGGATAGAACCTGTTTAAACCGGATTAAAACGGATTGGATCGGTTTAAACAGGTTTTAACCGGACAGAACAGGATAGAACCAGTTTAAAACGGTTTAAACCGGATAGAACCGGATTGAACCGGTTTAAACCTGATATGACCAGTTTAAACCAGTTTAAACTGGATAGAACTGGATTGAACCGGCTTAAACCCCTTTAAACAGGATACAACCGGATTGAACCAGTTGAAACCGGATAGAACCGGATTGAACCGGATAATACCAGATTGAACTGGTTTAAACCTGCTTAAACTGGATAAAACCGGATTGAACTGGTTTAAACCAGTTTGAACTGTTTAGAACCGGATTGAACGTGTTTAAACCGGATAAAACCGGATTGAACCGGTTTAAACCGGTTTGAACCGTATAGAACCGGATTGAACATGTTTAAACCGGATAAAACCGGATTGAACCGGTTTAAACCGGATAAAACAAGATGGAAACTGTTTAAACCGGATAAAACCGGATTGAACCGGTTTAAACCAGAAAAACCGGATTGAACCTGTTTAAACTGCATAAAACTGGACTGAACCGGTTAAAACCGGATAAAACCGGATTCATGGGGTTTAAACTGGTTTTAATAGGATAAAACCGGATAGATCCGTGTTGAACCGGATTGAACAGGTTTAAACCGGTTCAAATCGGATAAAACCGGATTGAACCGGTTTAAACCGGATAAAACCAGTTTAAACAGGATAGAACCAGATTGAACCAGTTTAAACCAGTTTAAACCAGATAAAAGCGGATTGAACCGGTTTAAACAGGATAGAACCGGACTGAACCGGTTTAAACAGGTTTAAAGTGGATAAAACCGGGTTGAACTGGTTTAAACAGGATAAAACCGGATTGAACCGGTTTAAACCGCATAAAACCAGATAGAACTGGTTTATAACGGATAGAACCGGATTGAACTGGTTTAAACCGGTTTAAACTGGATAAAACCGGGTTGATCCGGTTTCAACTGGTTTAAAACGGATAAAACTGGATAGAACCGGGTTGAACCAGATTGAAGCGGTTTAAACTGGTTTAAACCAGAAAAAACCGGATAGAACAGGTTTAAACCGAAAGAAAAGCAGATTGTACCGGATTACACCGGTTTAAACCGGATAAAACCGGATTGAATAAGTTTAAACCGGATTGAACCGGTTTGAACCGGTTAAAAACGGATAGAACCAGATTGAACCGGTTTAAACCGGTTTAAGGTGGATAAAAGCGGATTGAACTGGTTTAAACAGGATAAAACCGAATTGAACCGGTTTAAAATGGTTTACACAGGATAAAACCACATTGAACCGGTTTAAACCGGATAAAACCGGACCGATCCGGTTTAAACCGGTTTAAAACGGATAAAACAGGATAGAACTGCTTTAAAGTGGATAGAAAGGGACTGAACCGGTTTAAACCAGATTAAACCGGATTAAACCGGATACAACCGGATTGAACTGGTTTAAAGCGGTTTGAACCGTATAGAACCGGATTGAACGTGTTTAAACCGGATAAACCCAGATTGAACCGGTTTGAACCGGTTTAAACCGGATAGATCGGTTTAAACCGGATAAAACAGGATTGAACCGGCTTAAACCGGTTTAAACCGGATAGAACCAGTTTAAACAGGATTAAACCGGATTGAACCGGTTTAAACATGATAAAACCGGATTGAATCGGTTTAAACCGGATAGAACCAGTTTAAACAGGATTAAACCGGATTGAACTGGTTTAAACAGGATAAAACCGGATTGAACCGGTTTAAATCAGATAGAACCAGATTGAACCGGTTTAAACCAGATAAAACCGGATTGAACTGGTTTAAACCGGTTTCAACCTTATTGAACCGTACTGAACTGGTTTAAACCAGATAAAACCGGATTGAACCCTTTTAAACCAGTTTAAACGGGATAGAACTGGATAGAACGGGTTCAAACTGGATAAAACCGGATTGAACCGGTTAAACCAGTTTCAACCGGATAAAACCGGATTGAACCAGTTTACACCAGATAAAACCGGATTGAACCGGTTTAAACCGGTTTAAACCGGATGATACCGGATTTAACCGGTATAAACCGGTTTAAACGGGAAAAACCGGATTGAACCAATTTAAACCGGTTTAAACCGGAGAAAACCGGATTGAACTGGTTTAAACTGGTTTAAATCGGATAGAAACGGATTTAACCGGTTTAAACCGGATAAACCCGGATTGAACAGGTTTAAACCAGTTTAAACCGGATAGAACCGGATAGAACCGGTTTAAACCGGATAAAACCGGATTGAACCGGTTTAAACCGGTTTAAACCGGATAGAACCGGATAGAACTGGTTTAAACAGGATAAAACGGGATTGAACCGGTTTAAACCGGATAGAACCGGTTTAAACCAGTTTAAACCGGATAGAACCGGATATAACCGGTTGAAACCGGATAAAACCGCATTGAACCGGTTAAAACAGTTTCAACCGGATAAAACCGGATTGAACCAGTTTAAACCAGATGAAACCGGATTTAACCGGTTTAAACCGGTTTAAACCGGATAAAACCGGATTGAACCAGTTTAAACCGGTTTAAACCAGATAGAACCGGTTAGAACCGGTTTAAACCGGATTAAAACGGATTGGATCGCTTTAATCCGGTTTTAACCGGACAGAACAGGATAGAACCAGTTTAAAACGGTTTAAACCGGATAGAACCGGATTGAACCGGTTTAAACCTGATATGACCAGTTTAAACCGGTTTAAACTGGATAGAACCGGATTGAACCGGCTTAAACCCCTTTAAACAGGATACAAACGGATTGAACCGGTTGAAACCGGATAGAACCGGATTGAACCGGATAAAACCAGATTGAACTGGTTTAAACCTGTTTAAACTGGATAAAACCGGATTGAACTGGTTTAAACCAGTTTGAACTGTATAGAACCGGATTGAACGTGTTTAAACCGGATAAAACCGGATTGAACCGGTTTAAACAGGTTTGAACCGTATAGAACCGGATTGAACATGTTTAAACTGGATAAAACCAGATGGAAACTGTTAAACCGGATAAAACCGGATTGAACCGGTTTAAACCAGAAAAACCGGATTGAACCTGTTTAAACTGCATAAAACTGGACTGAACTGGTTAAAACCGGATAAAACCGGATTCATGCGGTTTAAACTGGTTTTAATAGGATAAAACCGGATAGATCCGTGTTGAACCGGATTGAACAGGTTTAAACCGGTTCAAATCGGATAAAACCGGATTGAACCGGTTTAAACCGGATAAAACCGGTTTAAACAGGATAGAACCATATTGACCCAGTTTAAACCGGTTTAAACCAGATAAAAGTGGATTGAACCGGTTTAAACAGGATAGAACCGGACTGAACCGGTTTAAACAGGTTTAAAGTGGATAAAACCGGATTGAACTGGTTTAAACAGGATAAAACCGGATTGAACCGGTTTAAACCGCATAAAACCAGATAGAACTGGTTTATAACGGATAGAACAGGATTGAACTGGTTTAAACCGGTTTAAACTGGATAAAACCGGGTTGAACCGGTTTAAACGTGATTAAACCGGATAAAACCGGATTGATGCGCTTTAAACTGGTTTAAAAAGGATAAAACCGGATAGATCCGGGTTGAACCGGATTGAACCGGTTTAAACCGGTTTAAACCAGATAAAAGCGGATTGATCCGGTTTAAACATGATAGAATGGACTGAACCGGTTTAAACAGGTTCAAAGTGGATAAAACAGGATTGAACAGGTTTAAACAGGATAAAACCGGATTGAACCGGTTTAAACCAGATAAAACCAGATAGAACTGGTTTATAACGGATAGAACCGGATTGAACTGGTTTAAACCGGTTTAATCCGGATAAAACCGGGTTGAACCGGTTTAAACCAGATAAAACCGGATTGAACCGGTTTAAACCGTATGAAACCGGATAGAACCGGTTTAAACAGGTTTAATCCGGATAAAAGCGGATTGAACCGGTTTAAACGGGATAAAACCGGATTCAACAAGTTTAAACCGGTTTAAACCGGATAGAACCGGATAAAAACAGATTGAACTGGCTTATACCGGATAAAACCGGATTGAACCGGCTTAAACAGGTTTAAACCGGATAGAACCGGATAGAACCGGTTTAAAATGGATAAAACTAGATTGAACAGGTTTAAACTGGTTTAAACCGGATAAAACCGAATTGAACCGGTTTAAACCAGTTTAAACCGGAGAAAACCGGACTGAACCGGTTTAAACCGGATAAAAACGGATTGTAACAGTTTAAACTGATTTAAACCGGATAGATCCGGTTTAAACCGGATAAAACCGGATTGAACCGGTTAAACTGGTTTCAACCAGATAAAACCGCATTGAACCAGTTTAAACCATATAAAACCGGATTGAACCAGTTTAAACCGGTTTAAACCGGATGAAACCGAATTGAACCGGTTTAAACCAGATAAAACCGGATTGAACCAGTTTAAACCGGTTTAAACCAGATAGAACTAGATAGAACCGTTTTAAACCGGTTTAAACCGTATAAAACCGGATAGAAACGGTTTAAACCGGTTGAAACCGGATAGAACCGGATAGAACCGGTTTAAACCGGATAAAACCGGATTGAACGGGTTCAAACTGGTTTAAACCGGTTTAAACTGGATAAAACCGGATAGAACCGGTTTAAACCGGATAAAACCGGATTGAACCAGTTTAAACCGGTTGAAACCGGATAAAACCGGATTGAACCAGTTTAAACCGGTTTAAACCGGATAAAAACAGATTGAACCAGTTTATACCGGATAAAATCGGATTGAACCGGCTTAAACAGGTTTAAACAGGATAGAACCGGATAGAACCGGTTTAAAACGGATAAAAACTGATAGAACCAGACTGAACACGTTTAAACCGGTTTAAGCCAGATGAAACCGGATAGAACCGGTTTAAACTGGATAAAATCGGATTGAACAAGTTTAAACCGGATTAAACCGGAAAGAACCGGTTTACACCGGATAGAAGATGATTGAACTGGTATAAACCGGATAGAACCGGATAGAACTGGTTTAAAGCAGATAGAAAGGGATTGAACCGTTTTAAACCGGTTTAAACCGGATAAAACCAGATTGAACCAGTTTAAACCGGTTTAAACTGGATAAAACCGGATTGAACCGGTTTAAACCGGATAAAACCGGATTGAACCGGTTTAAACCGGTGTGAACCGTATAGAACCGGATTGAACGTGTTTAAACCGGAAAAAACCGGATTGAACCGGTTTAAACCGGATAAAACCGGATGGAAACCGTTTAAACTGGATAGAACTGGATTGAACCGGTTTAAACCAGAAAAACCGGATTGAACCTGTTTAAACCGGATAAAACCGGACTGAACCGGTTTAAACTGGATAAAACCGGATTGATCCGGTTTAAACTGGTTTAAAACGGATAAAACCGGATAGAACCGGGTGGAACCAGATTGAAGCGGTTTAAACCGGTTTAAACCAGAAAAAACCGGATAAAACAGGTTTAAACCGAAAGAAAACAGATTGTACCGGATTAAACCGGTTTGAACCGGATAAAACCGGATTGAATATGTTCAAACCGGATTGAACCGGTTTGAACTGGTTAAAAACGGATAGAACCAGATTGAACCGGTTTAAACCGGTTTAAGGTGGATAAAACCGGATTGAACTGGTTTAAACAGGATAAAAACGAATTGAACCGGATTAAAATGGTTTACACAGGATAAAACCACATTGAACCGGTTTAAACCGGAAAAAACCGGACCGATCTGGTTTAAACCAGTTTAAAACGGATAAAACAGGTTAGAACTGCTTTAAAGCGGATAGAAAGGGACTGAACCGGTTTAAACCAGATTAAACCGGATTAAACCGGATACAACCGGATTGAACCGGTTTAAAGCGGTTTGAAGCGTATAGAACCGGATTGAACGTGTTTAAACCGGAAAAAACAGGATTGAACCGGCTTAAACCAGATAAAACCGGATGGAAATGGTTTAAACCGGATAGAACCGGATTGAACCGGTTTAAACCAGAAAAACCGGATTGAACCTGTTTAAACTGGATAAAACCAGACTGAACCGGTTAAAACCGGATAAAACCGGATTGATGTGGTTTAAACTGGTTTAAAAAGGATAAAACCGGATAGAACCGGGTTGAACCGGATTGAACCGGTTTAAACCTGTTTAAACCAGATAAAAGCGGATTGAACCGGTTTAAACAGGATAGAACGGACTGAACCGGTTTAAACAGGTTTAAAGTGGATAAAACAGGATTGAACTGGTTTCAACAGGATAAAACCGGATTGAACCGGTTTAAACCGCATAAAACCAGATAGAACTGGTTTATAACGGATAGAACCGGTTTAAACAGGATTAAACCGGATTGAACCGGTTTAAACAGGATAAAACCGGATTGAACCGGTTTAAATTGGATAGAACCGGATTGAACCGGTTTAAACCGGATAAACCCGGATTGAACCGGTTTGAACCGGTTTAAACCGGATAGATCGGTTAAAACCGGATAAAATAGGATTGAACCGGTTTAAACCGGTTTAAACCAGATAGAACCGGTATAAACAGGATTAAACCGGATTGAACCGGTTTAAACCGGATAAAACCGGATTGAACCGGTTTAAACCGGATAAAACCAGATTGAACCGGTTTAAACCGGTTTCAACCTTATTGAACCGTACTGAACTGGTTTAAACCAGATAAAACCGGATTGAACCCTTTTAAACCAGTTTAAACTGGATAAAACCGGATAGAACGGGTTCAAACCGGATAAAACCGGATTGAACCGGTTAAACCAGTTTCAACCGGATAAAACCGGATTGAACCAGTTTACACCAGATAAAACCGGATTGAACCGGTTTAAACCGGTTTAAACCGGATGATACCGGATTTAACCGGTATAAACCGGTTTAAACGGGAAAAAACCGGATTGAACCAGTTTAAACCGGTTTAACCCGGAGAAAACCGGATTGAACTGGTTTAAACTGGTTTAAATCGGATAGAAACGGATTTAACCGGTTTAAACCGGAGAAACCCGGATAGAACCGGTTTAAACCAGTTTAAACTGGATAGAACCGGATATAACCGGTTGAAACCGGATAAAACCGCATTGAACCGGTTAAAACAGTTTCAACCGGATAAAACCGGATTGAACCAGTTTAAACCGGTTTAAACCAGATAGAACCGGATAGAACCGGTTTAAACCGGATTAAAACGGATTGGATCGGTTTAAACCGTTTTTAACCGGACAGAACGGGATAGAACCAGTTTAAAACGGTTTAAACCGGATAGAACCGGATTGAACCGGTTTAAACCTGATATGACCGGTTTAAACCGGTTTAAACTGGATAGAACCGGATTGAAGCGGCTTAAACCCCTTTAAACAGGATACAACCGGATTGAACCGGTTGAAACCGGATAGAACCGGATTGAACCGGATAAAACCAGATTGAACTGGTTTAAACCTGTTTAAACTGGATAAAACCGGATTGAACTGGTTTAAACCAGTTTGAACTGTATAGAACCGGATTGAACGTGTTTAAACCGGATAAAACTGGATGGAACCGGTTTAAACCGGTTTGAACCGTATAGAACCTGATTGAACGTGTTTAAACCGGATAAAACCGGACCGATCCGGTTTAAACCGGTTTAAAACGGATAAAACAGGTTAGAACTGCTCTAAAGCGGATAGAAAGGGACTGAACAGGTTTAAACCAGATTAAACCGGATTAAACCGGATACAACCGGATTGAACCGGTTTAAAGTGGTTTGAACCGTATAGAACCGGATTGAACGTGTTTAAACCGGATAAAACCGGATTGAACCGGTTTGAACCGGTTTAAACCGGATATTTCGGTTTAAACCGGAAAAAACAGGATTGAACCGGCTTAAACCGGTTTAAACCGGATAGAACCAGTTTAAACCGGATTAAACCGGATTGAACCAGTTTAAACATGATAAAACCGGATTGAACCGGTTTAAACCGGATAGAACCAGTTTAAACAGGATTAAACCGGATTGAACCGGTTTAAACAGGATAAAACCGGATTGAACCGGTTTAAATCGGATAGAACCGGATTGAACCGGTTTAAACCGGATAAACCCAGATTGAACCGGTTTGAACCGGTTTAAACCGGATAGATCGGTTAAACCGGATAAAACAGGATTGAACCGGTTTAAACCGGTTTAAACCGGATAGAACCGGTTTAAACAGGATTAAACCGGATTGAACCGGTTTAAACCGGATAAAACCGGATTGAACCGGTTTAAACCGGATAAAAACGGATTGAACCAGTTTAAATCGGATAGAACCGGATTGAACCGGTTTAAACCGGATAAACCCAGATTGAACCGGTTTGAACCGGTTTAAACCGGATAGATCGGTTAAAACCGGATAAAACAGGATTGAACCGGTTTAAACCGGTTTAAACCGGATAGAACCGGTTTAAACAGGATTAAACCGGATTGAACCGGTTTAAACCGGATAAAACCGGATTGAACCGGTTTAAACCGGATAAAATCGGATTGAACCGGTTTAAACCGGTTTCAACCTTATTGAACCGTACTGAACTGGTTTAAACCAGATAAAACCGGATTGAACCCTTTTAAACCAGTTTAAACTGGATAGAACCGGATAGAACGGGTTCAAACCGGATAAAACCGGATTGAACCGGTTATACCAGTTTCAACCGGATAAAACCGGATTGAACCAGTTTACACCAGATAAAACCGGATTGAACCGGTTTAAACCGGTTTAAACCGGATGATAACGGATTAACCGGTATAAACCGGTTTAAACGGGAAAAAACCGGATTGAACCAGTTTAAACCGGTTTAAACCGGAGAAAACCAGATTGAACTGGTTTAAACTGGTTTAAATCGGATAGAAACGGATTTAACCGGTTTAAACCGGATAAACCGGGATTGAACAGGTTTAAACCAGTTTAAACCGGATAGAACCGGATAGAACCGGTTTAAACCGGATAAAACCGGATTGAACAGGTTTAAACCAGTTTAAACCGGATAGAACCGGATATAACCGGTTGAAACCGGATAAAACCGCATTGAACCGGTTAAAACAGTTTCAACCGGATAAAACCGGATTAAACCAGTTTAAACCAGATGAAACCGGATTTAACCGGTTTAAACCGGATTAAAACGGATTGGATCGGTTTAAACCGGTTTTAACCGGACAGAACAGGATAGAACCAGTTTAAAACGGTTTATACCGGATAGAACCGGATTGAACCGGTTTAAACCTGATATGACCGGTTTAAACCGGTTTAAACTGGATAGAACCGGATTGAACCGGCTTAAACCCCTTTAAACAGGATACAACCGGATTGAACCGGTTGAAACCGGATAGAACCGGATTGAACCGGATAAAACCAGATTGAACTGGTTTAAACCTGTTTAAACTGGATAAAACCGGATTGAACTGGTTTAAACCAGTTTGAACTGTATAGAACCGGTTTAAACCGGTTTAAACTGGATAAAACCGGGTTGAACCGGTTTAAACGTGATTAAACCGGATAAAACCGGATTGATCCGGTTTATACTTGATAAAACCGGATTGAACCAGTTTAAACCGGTTTAATCCGGATAAAAACGTATTGAACCGGTTTCAACTGGTTTAAACCAGATAAAACCGGATAGAAAAGGTTTAAACCGGATAAAAACGGATAGAACCGGATTGAACCGGTTTAAACCGGTTTAAACCAAATGAAACCAGATAGAACCGGTTTAAACCGGATAGAACCAGATTAAACCAGTTTGAACCGGTTGAAACCGGTTTCAAATGGATAGAACCGGATTGAACCAGTTTAAACCGGTTTAAGGTGGATAAAACCGGATTGAACTGGTTTAAACAGGATGAAACCGAATTGATCCGGTTTAAAATGCTTTAAACAGGATAAAACCGCATTGAACCGGTTTAAACCGGATAAAACCGGACCGATCCGGTTTAAACCGGTTTAAAACGGATAAAACAGGATAGAACTGCTTTAAAGCGGATAGGAAGGGACTGAAGCGGTTTAAACCAGATTAATCCAGATTAAACCGGATAAAACCCGATTGAACCGGTTTAAACCTGTTTAAACTGGATAAAACCGGATTGAACCGGTTTAAACCGGTTAGAACCGTATAGAACCGAATTGAACGTGTTTAAACCGGATAAAACCGGATTGAACTGGTTTAAACCGGTTTGAACCGTATAGAACCGGATTGATAGTGTTTAAACCGGATAAAACCGGATTGAACCGGTTTAAACCGGATAAAACCGGATGGAAATGGTTTAAACCGGATAGAACCGGACTGAACCGGTTTAAACCAGAAAAACCGGATTGAACCTGTTTAAACTGGATAAAACCGGACTGAACTGGTTAAAACCGGATAAAACCGGATTGATGTGGTTTAAACTGGTTTAAAAAGGATAAAACCGGATAGAACCGGGTTGAACCGGATTGAACCGGTTTAAACCGGTTTAAACCAGATAAAAGCGGATTGAACCGGTTTAAACAGGATAGAACGGACTGAACCGGTTTAAACAGGTTTAAAGTGGATAAAACAGGATTGAACTGGTTTCAACAGGACAAAACCGGATTGAACCGGTTTAAACCGGATAAAACCAGATAGAACTGGTTTATAAAGGATAGAACTGGATTGAACTGGTTTAAACCGGTTTAATCCGGATAAAACCTGGTTGAACCGGTTTAAACCAGATAAAACTGGATTGAACCGGTTTAAACCGTATGAAACCGGATAGAACCGGTTTAAACAGGTTTAATCCGGATAAAACCGGATTGAACCGGTTTAAACGGGATAAAACCGGATTCAACAAGTTTAAACCGGTTTAAACCGGATAGAACCGGATAAAAACAGATTGAACTGGCTTATACCGGATAAAACCGGATTGAACCGGCTTAAACAGGTTTAAACCGGATAGAACCGGATAGAACCGGTTTAAAACGGATAAAACTAGATTGAACAGGTTTAAACTGGTTTAAACCGGATAAAACTGAATTGAACCGGTTTAAACCAGTTTAAACCGGAGAAAACCGGACTGAACCGGTTTAAACCGGATAAAAACGGATTGTAACAGTTTAAACCGGTTTAAACCAGATAGAACCGGTTTAAACCGGATAAGACCGGATTGAACCGGTTAAACTGGTTTCAACCAGATAAAACCGCATTGAACCAGTTTAAACCATATAAAACCGGATTGAACCAGTTTAAACCGGTTTAAACCGGATGAAACCGAATTGAACCGGTTTAAACCAGATAAAACCGGATTGAACCAGTTAAAACCGGTTTAAACCGGATAGAACTAGATAGAACCGTTTTAAACCGGTTTAAAACGTATAAAACCGGATAGAAACGGTTTAAACCGATTTAAACCGGATAGAACCGGATAGAACCGGTTTAAACCGGATAAAACCGGATTGAACGGGTTCAAACTGGTTTAAACCGGTTTAAACTGGATAAAACCGGATAGAACCGGTTTAAACTGGATAAAACCGGATTGAACCGGTTTAAACCGGATAAAA
Source organism: Cynocephalus volans (assembly GCF_027409185.1). Classification (NCBI taxonomy): domain Eukaryota; kingdom Metazoa; phylum Chordata; class Mammalia; order Dermoptera; family Cynocephalidae; genus Cynocephalus; species Cynocephalus volans. The sequence goes on along the minus strand of NC_084471.1, from coordinate 110,416,208 downwards.
CCGGATGGAAGCCGTTTAAACTGGATAGAACTGGATTGAACCGGTTTAAACCAGAAAAACCGGATTGAACCTGTTTAAACCGGATAAAACCGGACTGAACCGGTTTAAACTGGATAAAACCGGATTGATCCGGTTTAAACTGGTTTAAAACGGATAAAACCGGATAGAACCGGGTTGAACCAGATTGAAGCGGTTTAAACCGGTTTAAACCAGAAAAAACCGGATAAAACAGGTTTAAACCGAAAGAACAGCAGATTGTACCGGATTAAACCGGTTTAAACCGGATAAAACCGGATTGAATAAGTTTAAACCGGATTGAACCGGTTTGAACCGGTTAAAAACGGATAGAACCAGATTGAACCGGTTTAAACCGGTTTAAGGTGGATAAAACCGGATTGAACTGGTTTAAACAGGATAAAACCGAACTGAACCGGTTTAAAATGGTTTACACAGGATAAAACCACATTGAACCGGGTTAAACCGGATAAAACCGGACCGATCCGGTTTAAACCGGTTTAAAACGGATAAAACAGGATAGAACTGCTTTATAGTGGATAGAAAGGGACTGAACCGGTTTAAACCAGATTAAACCGGATTAAACCGGATACAACAGGATTGAACCGGTTTAAAGTGGTTTGAACCGTATAAAACGGGATTGAACGTGTTTAAACCGACTAAAACCGGATTGAACCGGTTTGAACTGGTTTAAACCGGAAAGATCGGTTTAAACCGGATAAAACAGGATTGAACCGGCTTAAACCGGTTTAAACCGGATAGAACCAGTTTAAACAGGATTAAACCGGATTGAACCGGTTAAAACATGATAAAACCGGATTGAACCGGTTTAAACCGGATAGAACCAGTTTAAACAGGATTAAGTCGGATTGAACCGGTTTAAACAGGATAAAACCGGATTGAACCGGTTTAAATCGGATAGAACCGGATTGAACCGGTTTAAACTGGATAAACCCGGATTGAACCGGTTTGAACCGGTTTAAACCGGATAGATCGGTTAAAACCGGATAAAACAGGATTGAACCGGTTTAAACCGGATAAAACCGGATTGAACCGGTTTAAACCGGATAAAAACGGATTGAACTGGTTTAAACCGGTTTCAACCTTATTGAACCGTACTGAACTGGTTTAAACCAGATAAAACCGGATTGAACCCTTTTAAACCAGTTTAAACTGGATAGAACCGGATAGAACGGGTTGAAACCGGATAAAACCGGATTGAACCGGTTAAACCAGTTTCAACCGGATAAAACCGGATTGAACGAGTTTACACCAGATAAAACCAGATTGAACCGGTTTAAACCGGTTTAAGGTGGATAAAACCGGATTGAACTGGTTTAAACAGGATAAAACCGAATTGAACCGGTTTAAAATGGTTTACACAGGATAAAACCACATTGAACCGGTTTAAACCGGATAAAACCGGACCGATCCGGTTTAAACCGGTTTAAAACGGATAAAACAGGATAGAACTGCTTTAAAGTGGATAGAAAGGGACTGAACCGGTTTAAACCAGATTAAACCGGATTAAACCGGATACAACCGGACTGAACCGGTTTAAAGTGGTTTGAACCGTATAGAACCGGATTGAACGTGTTTAAACCGGATAAAACCGGATTGAACCGGTTTGAACCGGTTTAAACCAGATAGATCGGTTTAAACCGGATAAAACAGGATTGAACCGGCTTAAACCGGTTTAAACCGGATAGAACCAGTTTAAACAGGATTAAACCGGATTGAACCGGTTTAAACATGATAAAACCGGATTGAACCGGTTTAAACCGGATAGAACCAGTTTAAACAGGATTAAGCCGGATTGAACCGGTTTAAACAGGATAAAACCGGATTGAACCGGTTTAAATCGGATAGAACCGGATTGAACCGGTTTAAACCGGATAAACCCGGATTGAACCGGTTTGAACCGGTTTAAACCGGATAGATCGGTTAAAACCGGATAAAACAGCATTGAACTGGTTTAAAACGGATAAAACCGGATTGAACCGGTTTAAACTGGATAAAACCGGATTGAACTGGTTTAAACCGGTTTCAAACTTATTGAACCGTACTGAACTGGTTTAAACCAGATAAAACCGGATTGAACCCTTTTAAACCAGTTTAAACTGGATAGAATCGGATAGAACGGGTTCAAACCGGATAAAACCGGATTGAACCGGTTAAACGAGTTTCAACCGGATAAAACCGGATTGAACCAGTTTACACCAGATAAAACCGGATTGAACCGGTTTAAACCAGTTTAAACCGGATGATACAGGATTTAACCGATATAAACCGGTTTAAACGGGAAAAAACCGGATTGAACCAGTTTAAACCGGTTTAAACCGGAGAAAACCGGATTGAACTGGTTTAAACTGGTTTAAATCGGATAGAAACGGATTTAACCGGTTTAAACCGGATAAACCCGGATTAAACAGGTTTAAACCAGTTTAAACCGGATAGAACCGGATATAACCGGTTTAAACCGGATAAAACCGGATTGAACCGGTTTAAATCGGTTTAAACCGGATAGAACCGGATAAAACTGGTTTAAACAGGATAAAACGGGATTGAACCGGTTTAAACCGGATAGTACCGGTTTAAACCAGTTTAAACCGGATAGAACCGGATATAACCGGTTGAAACCGGATAAAACCGCATTGAACCGGTTAAAACAGTTTCAACCGGATAAAACCGGATTGAACCAGTTTAAACCAGATGAAACCAGATTTAACCGGTTTAAACCGGTTTAAACCCGATAAAACCGGATTGAACCAGTTTAAACCGGTTTAAACCAGATAGAACCGGATAGAACCGGTTTAAACCGGATTAAAACGGATTGGATCGGTTTAAACCGGTTTTAACCGGACAGAACAGGATAGAACCAGTTTAAAACGGTTTAAACCAGATAGAACCAGATTGAACCGGTTTAAACCTGATATGACCAGTTTAAACCGCTTTAAACTGGATAGAACCGGATTGAACCGGCTTAAACCCCTTTAAACAGGATACAACCGGATTGAACCGGTTGAAACCGGATAGAACCGGATTGAACCGGATAAAACCAGATTGAACTGGTTTAAACCTGTTTAAACTGGATAAAACCGGATTAAACTGGTTTAAACCAGTTTGAACTGTATAGAACCGGATTGAACGTGTTTAAACCGGATAAAACTGGATTGAACCGGTTAAAACCGGTTTGAACCGTATAGAACCGGATTGAACATGTTTAAACTGGATAAAACCAGATGGAAACTGTTAAACCGGATAAAACCGGATTGAACCGGTTTAAACCAGAAAAACCGGATTGAACCTGTTTAAACTGCATAAAACTGGACTGAACTGGTTAAAACCGGATAAAACCGGATTCATGCGGTTTAAACTGGTTTTAATAGGATAAAACCGGATAGATCCGTGTTGAACCGGACTGAACAGGTTTAAACCGGTTCAAATCGGATAAAACCGGATTGAACCGGTTTAAACCGGATAAAACCGGTTTAAACAGGATAGAACCATATTGACCCAGTTTAAACCGGTTTAAACCAGATAAAAGTGGATTGAACCGGTTTAAACAGGATAGAACCGGACTGAACCGGTTTAAACAGGTTTAAAGTGGATAAAACCGGATTGAACTGGTTTAAACAGGATAAAACCGGATTGAACCGGTTTAAACCGCATAAAACCAGATAGAACTGGTTTATAACGGATAGAACCGGATTGAACTGGTTTAAACCGGTTTAAACTGGATAAAACCGGGTTGAACCGGTTTAAACGTGATTAAACCGGATAAAACCGGATTGATGCGCTTTAAACTGGTTTAAAAAGGATAAAACCGGATAGATCCGGGTTGAACCGGATTGAACCGGTTTAAACCGGTTTAAACCAGATAAAAGCGGATTGAACCGGTTTAAACAGGATAGAACGTACTGAACCGGTTTAAACAGGTTTAAAGTGGATAAAACAGGATTGAACTGGTTTAAACAGGATAAAACCGGATTGAACCGGTTTAAACCGGATAAAACCAGATAGAACTGGTTTATAACGGATAGAACCGGATTGAACCAGTTTAAACCGGTTTAATCCGGATAAAACCGGGTTGAACCAGTTTAAACCAGATAAAACCGGATTGAACCGGTTTAAACCGTATGAAACCGGATAGAACCGGTTTAAACAGGTTTAATCCGGATAAAACCGTTTTGAACCGGTTTAAACGGGATAAAACCGGATTCAACAAGTTTAAACCGGTTTAAACTGGATAGAACCGGATAAAAACAGATTGAACTGGCTTATACCGGATAAAACCGGATTGAACCGGCTTAAACAGGTTTAAACCGGATAGAACCAGATAGAACCGGTTTAAAACGGATAAAACTAGATTGAACAGGTTTAAACTGGTTTAAACCGGATAAAAACGAATTGAACCGGTTTAAACCAGTTTAAACCGGAGAAAACCGGACTGAACCGGTTTAAACCGGATAAAAACGGATTGTAACAGTTTAAACCGGTTTAAACCGGATAGAACCGGTTTAAACCGGATAAAATCGGATTGAACCGGTTAAACTGGTTTCAACCAGATAAAACCGCATTGAACCAGTTTAAACCATATAAAACCGGATTGAACCAGTTTAAACCGGTTTAAACCGGATGAAACCGAATTGAACCGGTTTAAACCAGATAAAACCGGATTGAACCAGTTTAAACTGGTTTAAACCGGATAGAACTAGATAGAACCGTTTTAAACCGGTTTAAACCGTATAAAACCGGATAGAAACGGTTTTAACCGGTTTAAACCGGATAGAACCGGATAGAACCGGTTTAAACCGGATAAAACCGGATTGAACGGGTTCAAACTGGTTTAAACCGGTTTAAACTGGATAAAACCGGATAGAACAGGTTTAAACCGGATAAAACCGGATTGAACCAGTTTAAACCGGTTTAAACCGGATAAAAACAGATTGAACCGCTTTATACCGGATAAAATCGGATTGAACCGGCTTAAAGAGGTTTAAACAGGATAGAACCGGATAGAACCGGTTTAAAACGGATAAAAACTGATAGAACCAGACTGAACCCGTTTAAACCGGTTTAAGCCAGATGAAACCGGATAGAACCGGTTTAAACTGGATAAAATCGGATTGAACCAGTTTAAACCGGATTAAAACGGAAAGAACCGGTTTACACCGGATAGAAGATGATTGAACCGGTATAAACCGGATAGAACCGGATAGAACTGGTTTAAAGCAGATAGAAAGGGATTGAACCGTTTTAAACCGGTTTAAACCGGATCAAACCAGATTGAACCAGTTTAAACCGGTTTAAACTGGATAAAACCGGATTGAACCGGTTTAACCCGGATAAAACCGGATTGAACCGGTTTAAACCGGTGTGAACCGTATAGAACCGGATTGAACGTGTTTAAACCGGAAAAAACCGGATTGAACCGGTTTAAACCGGATAAAACCGGATGGAAACCTTTTAAACTGGATAGAACTGGATTGAACCGGTTTAAACCAGAAAAACCGGATTGAACCTGTTTAAACCGGATAAAACCGGACTGAACCGGTTTAAACTGGATAAAACCGGATTGATCCGGTTTCAACTGGTTTAAAACGGATAAAACCGGATAGAACTGGGTTGAACCAGATTGAAGCGGTTTAAACCGGTTTAAACCAGAAAAAACCGGATAGAACAGGTTTAAACCGAAAGAAAAGCAGATTGTACCGGATTAAACCGGTTTAAACCGGATAAAACCGGATTGAATAAGTTTCAAACGGATTGAACCGGTTTGAACCGGTTAAAAACGGATAGAACCAGATTGAACCGGTTTAAACCGGTTTAAGGTGGATAAAACCGGATTGAACTGGTTTAAACAGGATAAAACCGAATTGAACCGGTTTAAAATGGTTTACACAGGATAAAACCACATTGAACCGGTTTAAACCGGATAAAACCGGACCGATCCGGTTTAAACCGGTTTAAAACGGATAAAACAGGATAGAACTGCTTTAAAGTGGATAGAAAGGGACTGAACCGGTTCAAACCAGATTAAACCAGATTAAACCGGATACAACCGGATTGAACTGGTTTAAACCGGTTTCAACCTTATTGAACCGTACTGAACTGGTTTAAACCAGATAAAACCGGATTGAACCCTTTTAAAAAAGTTTAAACTGGATAGAACCGGATAGAACGGGTTCAAACCGGATAAAACCGGATTGAACCGGTTAAACCAGTTTCAACCGGATAAAACCGGATTGAACCAGTTTACACCAGATAAAACCGGATTGAACCTGTTTAAACCGGTTTAAACCGGATGATACCGGATTTAACCGGTATAAACCGGTTTAAACGGGAAAAAACCGGATTGGACCAGTTTAAACCGGTTTAAACCGGAGAAAACCAGATTGAACTGGTTTAAACTGGTTTAAATCGGATAGAAACGGATTTAACCGGTTTAAACCGGATAAACCCGGATTGAACAGGTTTAAACCAGTTTAAACCGGATAGAACCGGATAGAACCGGTTTAAACCGGATAAAACCGGATTGAACCGGTTTAAACCGGTTTAAACCGGATAGAACCGGATAGAACTGGTTTCAACAGGATAAAACTGGATTGAACCGGTTTAAACCGGATAGAACCGGTTTAAACCGGATAGAACCGGATAGAACCAGTTTAAACCAGATGAAACCGGATTTAACCGGTTTAAACCGGTTTAAACCGGATAAAACCGGATTGAACAAGTTTAAACCGGTTTAAACCAGATAGAACCGGATAGAACCTGTTTAAACCGGATTAAAACGGATTGGATGGGTTTAAACCGGTTTTAACCGGACAGAACAGGATAGAACCAGTTTAAAACGGTTTAAACCGGATAGAACCGGATTGAACCGGTTTAAACCTGATATGACCAGTTTAAACCAGTTTAAACTGGATAGAACCGGATTGAACCGGCTTAAACCCCTTTAAACAGGATACAACCGGATTGAACCGGTTGAAACTGGATAGAACCGGATTGAACCGGATAATACCAGATTGAACTGGTTTAAACCTGTTTAAACTGGATAAAACCGGATTGAACTGGTTTAAACCAGTTTGAACTGTATAGAACCGGATTGAACGTGTTTAAACCGGATAAAACCGGATTGAACCGGTTTAAACCGGATAAAACAAGATGGAAACTGTTTAAACCGGATACAACCGGATTGAACCAGTTTAAACCAGAAAAACCGGATTGAACCTGTTTAAACTGCATAAAACTGGACTGAACCGGTTAAAACTGGATAAAACCGGATTCATGGGGTTTAAACTGTTTTTAATAGGATAAAACCGGATAGATCCGTGTTGAACCGGATTGAACAGGTTTAAACCGGTTCAAATCGGATAAAACCGGATTGAACCGGTTTAAACTGGATAAAACCAGTTTAAACAGGATAGAACCAGATTGAACCAGTTTAAACCAGTTTAAACCAGATAAAAGCGGATTGAACCGGTTTAAACAGGATAGAACCGGACTGAACCGGTTTAAACAGGTTTAAAGTGGATAAAACCGGGTTGAACTGGTTTAAACAGGATAAAACCGGATTGAACCGGTTTAAACCGCATAAAACCAGATAGAACTGGTTTATAACGGATAGAACCGGATTGAAATGGTTTAAACCGGTTTAAACTGGATAAAACAGGGTTGAACGGGTTTAAACGTGATTAAACCGGATAAACCCGGTTTGATGCGGTTTAAACTGGTTTAAAAAGGATAAAACCGGATAGATCCGGGTTGAACCGGATTGAACCGGTTTAAACCGGATAAAACCGGATTGATCCAGTTTAAACCGGTTTAAACCGGATAGAACCGAATAGAACCGGTTTAAAACGGATAAAAACTGATAGAACCAGACTGAACCCGTTTAAACCGGTTTAAGACAGATGAAACCGGATAGAACCGGTTTAAACTGGATAAAATCGGATTGAACCAGTTTAAACCGGATTAAACCGGAAAGAACCAGTTTACACCGGATAGAAGATGATTGAACTGGTATAAACCGGACAGAACCGGATAGAACTGGTTTAAAGCAGATAGAAAGGGATTGAACCGTTTTAAACCGGTTTAAACCGGATAAAACCAGATTGAACCAGTTTAAACCGGTTTAAACTGGATAAAACCGGATTGAACCGGTTTAAACCGGATAAAACCGGATTGAACCGGTTTAAACCGGTGTGAACCGTATAGAACCGGATTGAACGTGTTTAAACCGGAAAAAACCGGATTGAACCGGTTTAAACCGGATAAAACCGGATGGAAACCGTTTAAACTGGATAGAACTGGATTGAACCGGTTTAAACCAGAAAAACTGGATTGAACCTGTTTAAACCAGATAAAACCGGACTGAACCAGTTTAAACTGGATAAAACCGGATTGATCCGGTTTAAACTGGTTTAAAACGGATAAAACCGGATAGAACCGGGTTGAACCAGATTGAAGCGGTTTAAACCGGTTTAAACCAGAAAAAACCGGATAGAACAGGTTTAAACCGAAAGAAAAGCAGATTGTACCGGATTAAACCGGTTTAAAACGGATAAAACCGGATTGAATATGTTTAAACCGGATTGAACCGTTTTAAACCGGTTTAAGGTGGATAAAACCGGATTGAACTGGCTTAAACAGGATGAAACCGAATTGAACCGGTTTAAAATGGTTTAAACAGGATAAAACCGCATGGAATCGGTTTAAACCGGATAAAACTGGACCGATCCGGTTTAAACCGGTTTAAAACGGATAAAACAGGATAGAACTGCTTTAAAGCGGATAGGAAGGGACTGAACCGGTTTAAACCAGATTAATCCAGATTAAACCGGATAAAACCCGATTGAACCGGTTTAAACCTGTTTAAACTGGATAAATCCGGATTGAACCGGTTTAAACCGGTTAGAACCGTATAGAACCGAATTGAACGTGTTTAAACCGGATAAAACCGGATTGAACCGGTTTAAACCGGTTAGAACCGTATAGAACCGAATTGAACGTGTTTAAACCGGATAAAACCGGATTGAACTGGTTTAAACCGGTTTGAACCGTATAGAACCGGATTGATAGTGTTTAAACCGGATAAAACCGGATTGAACCTGTTTAAACTGGATAAAACCGGACTGAACCGGTTAAAACCGGATAAAACCGGATTGATGCGGTTTAAACTGGTTTAAAAAGGATAAAACCGGATAGATCCGGGTTGAACCGGATTGAACCAGTCTAAACCGGTTTAAACCAGATAAAAGTGGACTGAACCGGTTTAAACAGGATAGAACGGACTGAACCGGTTTAAACAGGTTTAAAGTGGATAAAACAGGATTGAACTGGTTTAAACAGGATAAAACCGGATTGAACCGGTTTAAACCGGATAAAACCAGATAGAACTGGTTTATAACGGATAGAACCGGATTGAACTGGTTTAAACCGGTTTAATCCGGATAAAACCGTGTTGAACCGATTTAAACCAGATAAAACCGGATTGAACAGGTTTAAACCGGTTTAAACCGTATGAAACCGGATAGAACCGGTTTAAACAGGTTTAATCCGGATAAAACCGGATTGAACCGGTTTAAACGGGATAAAACCGGATTCAACAAGTTTAAACCGGTTTAAACCGGATAGAACCGGATAAAAACAGATTGAACTGGCTTATACCGGATGAAACCGGATTGAACCGGCTTAAACAGGTTTAAACCGGATAGAACCAGATAGAACCGGTTTAAAACGGATAAAACTAGATTGAACAGGTTTAAACTGGTTTAAACCGGATAAAACCGAATTGAGCCGGTTTAAACCAGTTTAAACTGGAGAAAACCGGACTGAACCGGTTTAAACCGGATAAAAACGGATTGTAACAGTTTAAACCGGTTTAAACCGGATAGAACCGGTTTAAACCGGATAAAACCGGATTGAACCGGTTAAACTGGTTTCAACAAGATAAAACCGCATTGAATCAGTTTAAACCATATAAAACCGGATTGAACCAGTTTAAACCGGTTTAAACCGGATGAAACCGAATTGAACCGGTTTAAACCAGATAAAACCGGATTGAACCAGTTTAAACCGGTTTAACCCAGATAGAACTAGATAGAACCGTTTTAAACCGGTTTAAACTGTATAAAACCGGATAGAAACGGTTTAAACCGGTTTAAACCGGATAGAACCGGATAGAACCGGTTTAAACCGGATAAAACCGGATTGAACGGGTTCAAACTGGTTTAAACCGGTTTAAACTGGATAAAACCGGATAGAACCGGTTTAAACCAGATAAAACCGGATAAAACCGGCATGAACCAGTTTAAACCGGTTGAAACCAGATAAAACCGGATTGAACCAGTTTAAACCGGTTTAAACCGCATAAAAACAGATTGAACCGGTTTATACCGGATAAAATCGGATTGAACCGGCTTAAACAGGTTTAAACAGGATAGAACCGGATAGAACCGGTTTAAAACGCATAAAAACTGATAGAACCAGACTGAACCCGTTTAAACCGGTTTAAGCCAGATGAAACCGGATAGAACCGGTTTAAACTGGATAAAATCGGATTGAACCAGTTTAAACCGGATTAAACCGGAAAGAACAGGTTTACACCGGATAGAAGATGATTGAACCGGTATAAACTGGATAGAACCGGATAGAACTGTTTTAAAGCAGATAGAAAGGGATTGAACAGTTTTAAACCGGTTTAAACCGGATAAAACCAGATTGAACCAGTTTAAACCGGTTTAAACTGGATAAAACCGGATTGAACCGGTTTAAACCAGATAAAACCGGATTGAACCGGTTTAAACCGGTGTGAACCGGATAGATCGGTTAAAACCGGATAAAAGAGGATTGAACCGGTTTAAACCGGTTTAAACCGGATTGAACCGGTTTAAACCGGTTTAAACCGGATTGAACCGGTTTAAACAGGATTAAACCGGATTGAACCGGTTTAAACCGGATAAAACCGGATTGAACCGGTTTAAACCGGATAAAACCGGATTGAACCGGTTTAAACCGGTTTCAACTTTATTGAACCGTACTGAACTGGTTTAAACCAGATAAAACCGGATTGAACCCTTTTAAACCAGTTTAAACTGGATAGAACCGGATAGAACCGGTTTAAACCGGATAAAACCGGATTGAACCGGTTTAAACTGGTTTAAATCGGATAGAAACGGATTTAACTGGTTTAAACCGGATAAACCCGGATTGAACAGGTTTAAACCGGTTTAAACCGGATAGAACCGGATAGAACCGGTTTAAACCGGATAAAACCGGATTGAACTGGTTTAAACCGGTTTAAACCGGATAGAACCGGATAGAACTGGTTTAAACAGGATAAAACGGGGTTGAACCGGTTTAAACCGGATAGAACCGGTTTAAACCAGTTTAAACTGGATAGAACCGGATATAACCGGTTGAAACCGGATAAAACTGCATTGAACCGGTTAAAACAGTTTCAACCGGATAAAACCGGATTGAACCAGTTTAAACCAGTTTAAACCAGATAGAACCGGACAGAACCGGTTTAAACCGGATTAAAACGGATTGGATCGGTTTAAACCGGTTTTAACCGGACAGAACAGGATAGAACCAGTTTAAAACGGTTTAAACCGGATAGAACCGGATTGAACCGGTTTAAACCTGATATGACCGGTTTAAACCGGTTTAAACTGGATAGAACAGGATTGAACCGGCTTAAACCCCTTTAAACAGGATACAACCGGATTGAACCGGTTGAAACCGGATAGAACCGGATTGAACCAGATAAAACCAGATTGAACTGGTTTAAACCTGTTTAAACTGGATAAAACCGGATTGAACTGGTTTAAACCAGTTTAAACCGGATAGAACCGGATAGAACCGGTTGAAACCGGATAAAACCGCATTGAACCGGTTAAAACAGTTTCAACCGGATAAAACCGGATTGAACCAGTTTAAACCAGATGAAACCGGATTTAACCGGTTTAAACCGGTTTAAACCGGATAAAACCGGATTGAACCAGTTTAAACTGGTTTAAACCAGATAGAACCGGATAGAACCGGTTTAAACCGGATTAAAACTGATTGGATCGGTTTAAACCGGATTTAACCGGACAGAACAGGATAGAACCAGTTTAAAACGGTTTATACCGGATAGAACCGGATTGAACCGGTTTAGACCGGTTTAAACTGGATAGAACCGGATTGAACCGGCTTAAACCCCTTTAAACAGGATACAACCGGATTGAACCGGTTGAAACCGGATAGAACCGGATTGAACCGGATAAAACCAGATTGAACTGGTTTAAACCTGTTTAAACTGGATAAAACCGGATTGAACTGGTTTAAACCAGTTTGAACTGTATAGAACCGGTTTAAACCGGTTTAAACTGGATAAAACCGGGTTGAACCGGTTTAAACGTGATTAAACCGGATAAAACCGGATTGATCCGGTTTAGACTTGATAAAACCGGATTGAACCGGTTTAAACCGGTTTAAACAGGATAAAATCGGACTGAACCGGTTTAAACTGGTTTAAACTGGTTAAAAACGGATTGAACCGTTTTATACTTGATAAAACCGGATTGAACCAGTTTAAACCGGTTTAATCCGGATAAAAACGTATTGAACCGGTTTAAACTGGTTTAAACCGGATAAAACCGGCTTGAACCCGTTTAAACCGGATAAAAACGGATAGAACCGGATTGAACCGGTTTAAACCGGTTTAAACCAAATGAAACCAGATAGAACCGGTTTAAACCGGACAGAACCAGATTAAACCAGTTTGAACCGGTTGAATCCGGTTTCAAACGGATAGAACCGGTTTGAACCGGTTTAAACCAGTTTAAGGTGGATAAAACCGGATTGAACTGGTTTAAACAGGATGAAACCAAATTGAACCGGTTTAAAATGATTTAAACAGGATAAAACCGCATTGAACCGGTTTAAACCAGATAAAACCAAACCGATCCGGTTTAAACCGGTTTAAAACGGATAAAACAGGATAGAACTGCTTTAAAGCGGATAGGAAGGGACTGAACCGGTTTAAACCAGATTAATCCAGATTAAACCGGATAAAACCCGATTGAACCGGTTTAAACCTGTTTAAACTGGACAAATCCGGATTGAACCGGTTTAAACCGGTTAGAACCGTATAGAACCGAATTGAACGTGTTTAAACCGGATAAAACCGGATTGAACCGGTTTAAACCGGTTTGAACGGTATAGAACCGGATTGATAGTGTTTCAACCGGATAAAACCGGATTGAACCGGTTTAAACCGGATAAAACCGGATGGAAACGGTTTAAACCGGATAGAACCGGATTGAACCGGTTTAAACCAGAAAAACCGGATTTAACCTGTTTAAACTGGATAAAACCGGACTGAACTGGTTTAAACCAGTTTGAACTGTATAGAACCGGATTGAACGTGTTTAAACCGGATAAAACCGGATTGAATTGTTTAAGCCGGTTTGAACCGTATAGAACCGGATTGAACGTGTTTAAACTGGATAAAACCGGATTGAACCGGTTTAAACCGGATAAAACCAGATGGAAACGGTTTAAACGGGATAAAACTGGATTAAACCGGTTTAAACCAGAAAAACCGGATTGAACCTGTTTAAACTGCATAAAACTGGACTGAACCGGTTAAAACCGGATAAAACCGGATTCATGCGGTTTAAACTGGTTTTAATAGGATAAAACCGGATAGATCCGTGTTGAACCGGATTGAACAGGTTTAAACCGGTTCAAATCGGATAAAACCGGATTGAACCGGTTTAAACCGGATAAAACCGGTTTAAACAGGATAGAACCACATTGAACCAGTTTAAACCGGTTTAAACCAGATAAAAGCGGATTGAACCGGTTTAAACAGGATAGAACCGGACTGAACCGGTTTAAACAGGTTTAAAGTGGATAAAACCGGATTGAACTGGTTTAAACAGGATAAAACCGGATTGAACCGGTTTAAACGTGATTAAACCGGATAAAACCGGATTGATCCGGTTTAGACTTGATAAAACCGGATTGAACCGGTTTAAACCGGTTTAAACAGGATAAAATCGGACTGAACCGGTTTAAACGGGTTTAAACTGGTTAAAAACGGATTGAACCGTTTTATACTTGATAAAACCGGATTGAACCAGTTTAAACCGGTTTAATCCGGATAAAAACGTATTGAACCGGTTTAAACTGGTTTAAACCGGATAAAACCGGATAGAAAAGGTTTAAACCGGGTAAAAATGGATAGAACCGTATTGAACCGGTTTAAAAAGGTTTAAACAGGATAAAACCGGCTTGAACCGGTTTAAACCGGATAAAAACGGATAGAACCGGATTGAACCGGTATAAACCGGATAAAACCAGATAGAACTGGTTTATAACGGATTGAACCGGATTGAACTGGTTTAAACCGGTTTAATCCGGATAAAACCGGGTTGAACCGGTTTAAACCAGATAAAACCGGATTAAACCGGTTTAAACCGTATGAAACTGGATAGAACCGGTTTAAACAGGTTTAATCCGGATAAAACCGTTTTGAACCGGTTTAAACGGGATAAAACCGGATTCAACAAGTTTAAACCGGTTTAAACCGGATAGAACCGGATAAAAACAGATTGAACTGGCTTATACCGGATAAAACCGGATTGAACCGGCTTAAACAGGTTTAAACCGGATAGAACCGGAAAGAACCGGTTTAAAACGTATAAAACTAGATTGAACAGGTTTAAACTGGTTTAAACCGGATAAAACCGAATTGAACCGGTTTAAACCAGTTTAAACCGGAGAAAACCGGACTGAACCGGTTTAAACCGGATAAAACCGGATTGAACCAGATTGAACCAGTTTAAACCGGTTTAAACCGGATAAAAACAGATTGAACCGGTTTATACCGGATAAAATCGGATTGAACCGGCTTAAACAGGTTTAAACAGGATAGAACCGGATAGAACCGGTTTAAAATGGATAAAAACTGATAGAACCAGACTGAACCCGTTTAAACCGGTTTAAGCCAGATGAATCCGGATAGAACTGGTTTAAACTGGATAAAATCGGATTGAACAAGTTTAAACCGGATTAAACCGGAAAGAACTGGTTTACACCGGATAGAAGATGATTGAACCGGTATAAACCGGATAGAACCAGATAGAACTGGTTTAAAGCAGATAGAAAGGGATTGAACCGTTTTAAACCGGTTTAAACCGGAGAAAACCAGATTGAACCAGTTTAAACCGGTTTAAACCGGATAAAACAGGATTGAATAAGTTTAAACCGGATTGAACCGGTTTGAACCGGTTAAAAACGGATAGAACCAGATTGAACCGGTTTAAACCGGTTTAAGGTGGATAAAACCGGATTGAACTGGTTTAAACAGGATAAAACCGGATTGAACCGGTTTAAACCGCATAAAACCAGATAGAACTGGTTTATAACGGATAGAACCGGATTGAACTGGTTTAAACCGGTTTAAACTGGATAAAACCGGGTTGAACCTGTTTAAACGTGATTAAACCGGATAAAACCGGATTGATCCGGTTTAGACTTGATAAAACCGGATTGAACCGGTTTAAACCAGTTTAAACAGGATAAAATCGGACTGAACCGGTTTAAACTGGTTTAAACTGGTTAAAAACGGATTGAACCGTTTTATACTTGATAAAACCGGATTGAACCAGTTTAAACCGGTTTAAACCGGATAGAAACGTATTGAACCGGTTTAAACTGGTTTAAACCGGATAGAAAAGGTTTAAACCGGGTAAAAACGGATAGAACCGTATTGAACCGGTTTAAAAAGTTTTAAACCGGATAAAAACTGATTGAACCGGTTCAAACCGGTTTAAACCGGATAAAACCGGCTTGAACCGGTTTAAACCGGATAAAAACGGATAGAACAGGATTGAACCGGTTTAAACCAGTTTAAACCAAATGAAAACAGATAGAACCGGTTTAAACCGGAGAGAACCAGATTAAACTAGTTTGAACCGGTTGAAACCGCTTTCAAACGGATAGAACCGGATTGAACCGGTTTAAACCGGTTTAAGGTGGATAAAACCGGATTGAACTGGTTTAAACAGGATGAAACCGAATTGAACCGGTTTAAAATGGTTTAAACAGGATAAAACCGCATTGAACCGGTTTAAACCGGATAAAACCGGACCGATCCGGTTTAAACCGGTTTAAAACAGATAAAACAGGATAGAACTGCTTTAAAGCGGATAGGAAGGGATTGAACCGGTTTAAACCAGATTAATCCAGATTAAACCGGATAAAACCCGATTGAACCGGTTTAAACCTGTTTAAACTGGATAAATCCGGATTGAACCGGTTTAAACCGGTTAGAACCGTATAGAACCGAATTGAACGTGCTTAAACCGGATAAAACCGGATTGAACTGGTTTAAACAGGATAAAACCGGATTGAACCGGTTTAAACCGGTTTAAACCGGATAGGAATAGATAGAACCGTTTTAAACCGGTTTAAACCGTATAAAACCGGATAGAAACGGTTTAAACCGGTTTAAACTGGATAGAACCGGATAGAACCGTTTTAAACCGGATAAAACCGGATTGAAAGGGTTCAAACTGGTTTAAACCGGTTTAAACTGGATAAAACCGGATAGAACCGGTTTAAAACGGATAAAACCGGATAAAACCGGCATGAACCATTTTAAACCGGTTGAAACCAGATAAAACCGGATTGAACCAGTTTAAACTGATTTAAACTGGATAAAAACAGATTGAACCGGTTTATACCGGATAAAATCAGATTGAACCGGCTTAAACAGGTTTAAACAGGATAGAACCGGATAGAACCGGTTTAAAACGGATAAAAACTGATAGAACCAGACTGAACCTGTTTAAACCGGTTTAAGCCAGATGAAACCGGATAGAACCGGTTTAAACTGGATAAAATCGGATTGAACCAGTTTAAACCGGATTAAACCGGAAAGAACCAGTTTACACCGGATAGAAGATGATTGAACCGGTATAAACCGGATAGAACCGGATAGAACTGGTTTAAAGCAGATAGAAAGGGATTGAACTGTTTTAAACCGGTTTAAACCGGATAAAACCAGATTGAACCGGTTTAAACCAGATAAAAACGGATAGAACCGGATTGAACCGGTTTAAACCGGTTTAAACCAAATGAAACAAGATAGAACCGGTTTAAACCGGATAGAACCAGATTAAACCAGTTTGAACTGGTTGAAACCGGTTTCAAACGGATAGAACCGGATTGAACCGGTTTAAACCCCTTTAAAGAGGATACAACCGGATTGAACCGGTTGAAACCGGATAGAACCGGATAGAACCGGATAGAACCGTATTGAACCGGTTGAAACTGGATAGAACCGGATTGAACCGGTTTAAACCGGATAGAACCGGATAGAACCGGATTGAACTGGTTGTAACCGGATAGAACCGGATTGAACCAGTTTAAACCAGATAAAACCGGATTGAACCGGTTAAACCGGTTTCAACCGGATAAAACCGGATTGAACCAGTTTAAACCAGATAAAACCGGATTGAATCTGTTTAAACTGGTTTAAACCGGATGAAACCGGATAGAACCAGATTGAACCAGTTTAAACCGGTTTAAACCAGATGAAACCGGATAGAACCTGTTTAAACTGGATAAAATCGGATTGAACCAGTTTAAATCGGATTAAAACGGAAAGAACCGGTTTACACCGGATAGAAGAGGATTGAACCGGTATAAACCAGATAGAACCGGATTACACCGGTTCCAACCGGTTTAAACCAGATAAAACCGGATAGAACCGGTTTAAACCGGATAAAACCGGATCGATCCGGTTTAAACCGGTTTAAACCGGATAAAACAGGATAGAACTGCTTTAAAGCGGATAGAAAGAGACTGAACAGGTTTAAACCGGATTAAACCGGATTAAACCGGATAAAACCAGATTGAACCGGTTTAAACCTGTTTAAACTGGATAAAACTGGATTGAACTGGTTTAAACCAGTTTGAACCGTATAGAACCGGATTGAACTTGTTTAAACCGGAGAAAATAGGATTGAACCGGTTTAAACCGGATAAAACCAGGTGGAAACGGTTTAAACCGGATAGAACCGTATTTAACCGGTTTAAACCAGAAAAACCGGATTGAACCTGTTTAAACTGGATAAAACCGGACTGAACCGGTTAAAACCGGATAAAACCGGATTGATGCGGTTTAAACTGCTTTTAATAGGATAAAACCGGATAGATCCTGGTTGAACCGGATTGAACCAGCCGGTTCAAATCGGATAGAACCGGATTGAACCGGTTTAAACTGGTTTAAACCAAATGAAACCAGATAGAACCGGTTTAAACCGGATAGAACCAGATTAAAGCAGTTTGAACCGGTTGAAACCGGTTTCAAATGGATAGAACCGGATTGAACCGGTTTAACCTGGTTTAAGGTGGATAAAACCGGATTGAACTGGTTTAAACAGGATAAAAACGAATTGAACCGGTTTAAAATGGTTTAAACAGGATAAAACCGCATTGAACCGGTTTAAACCGGATAAAACCGGACCGATCCGGTTTAAACCGGTTTAAAACGGATAAAACAGGATAGAACTGCTTTAAAGCGGATAGGAAGGGACTGAACCGGTTTAAACCAGATTAATCCAGATTAAACCAGATAAAACCCGATTGAACCGGTTTAAACCTGTTTAAACTGGATAAATCCGGATTGAACCGGTTTAAACAGGTTAGAACCGTATAGAACCGAATTGAACGTGTTTAAACCGGATAAAACCGGATTGAACCAGTTTAAACCGGATAAAACCGGATGGAAACGGTTTAAACCGGATAGAACCGGATTGAACCGGTTTAAACCAGAAAAACCGGATTGAACCTCTTTAAACTGGATAAAACCGGACTGAACCGGTTAAAACCAGATAAAACGGGATTGATGCGGTTTAAACTGGTTTAAAACGGATAAAACCGGACAGATCCGGGTTGAACCGGATTGAACCGGTTTAAACCGGTTTAAACCATATAAAAGCGGATTGAACCGGTTTAAACAGGATAGAACGGACTGAACCGGTTTAAACAGGTTTAAAGTGGATAAAACCGGATTGAACTGTTTTAAACAGGATAAAACCGGATAAAACCGGGTTGAACCGGTTTAAACCAGATAAAACCGGATTGAACCGGTTTAAACCGGTTTAAACCGTATGAAACCGGATAGAACCGGATAAAAACAGATTGAACTGGCTTATACCAGATAAAAGCGGATTGAACCGGCTTAAACAGGTTTAAACCGGATAGAACCGGATAGAACCGGTTTAAAACGGATAAAACTAGATTGAACAGGTTTAAACTGGTTTAAACCAGATAAAACCGAATTGAACCGGTTTAAACCAGTTTAAACCGGAGAAAACCGGACTGAACCGGTTTAAACAGGATAAAAACGGATTGTACCAGATTAAACCGGTTTAAACCGGATAGAACCGGTTTAAACCGGATAAAACCGGATTGAACCGGTTAAACCGGTTTCAACCAGATAAAACGGCATTGAACCAGTTTAAACCATATAAAACCGGATTGAACCGGTTTAAACCGGTTTAAACAGGATGAAACCGAATTGAACCGGTTTTAACCAGATAAAACCGGATAGAAACGGTTTAAACCGGTTTAAACCGGATAGAACCGGATAGAACCGGTTTAAACCGGATAAAACCGGATTGAACGGGTTCAAACTGGTTTATACCGGTTTAAACTGGATAAAACCGGATAGAACCGGTTTAAACCGGATAAAACCGGATAAAACCGGCATGAACCAGTTTAAACCGGTTGAAACCGGATAAAACCGGATTGAACCAGTTTAAACCGGTTTAAACCAGATAAAAACAGATTGAACCGGTTTATACCGGATAAAATCGGATTGAACCGGCTTAAACAGGTTTAAACAGGATAGAACCAGATAGAACTGGTTTAAAACGGATAAAAACTGATAGAACCAGACTGAACCCGTTTAAACCGGTTTAAGCCAGATGAAACAAGATAGAACCGGTTTAAACTGGATAAAATCGGATTGAAGCAGTTTAAACCGGATTAAACCGGAAAGAACCAGTTTACAACCGATAGAAGATGACTGAACCGCTATAAACCGGATAGAACCGGATAGAACTGGTTTAAAGCAGATAGAAAGGGATTGAACCGTTTTAAACCGGTTTAAACCGGATAAAATCAGATTGAACCAGTTTAAACCGGTTTAAACTGGATAAAACCGGATTGAACCGGTTTAAACCGGATAAAACCGGATTGAACCGGTTTAAACCGGTGTGAACCGTATAGAACCGGATTGAACGTGTTTAAACCGGAATAAACCGGATTGAACCGGTTTAAACCGGATAAAACCGGATGGAAACCATTTAAACTGGATAGAACTGGATTGAACCGGTTTAAACCAGAAAAACCGGATTGAACCTGTTTAAACCGGATAAAACCGGACTGAACCGGTTTAAACTGGATAAAACCGGTTTTATCCAGTTTAAACTGGTTTAAAACGGATAAAACCGGATAGAACCGGGTTGAACCAGATTGAAGCGGTTTAAACCGGTTTAAACCAGAAAAAACCGGATAGAACAGGTTTAAAACGAAAGAAAAGCAGATTGTACCGGATTAAACCGGTTTAAACCGGATAAAACCGGATTGAATAAGTTTAAACCGGATTGAACCGGTTTGAACCGGTTAAAAACGGATAGAACCAGATTGAACCGGTTTAAACCGGTTTAAGGTGGATAAAACCGGATTGAACTGGTTTAAACAGGATAAAACCGAATTGAACCGGTTTAAAATGGTTTACACAGGATAAAACCACATTGAACCGGTTTAAACCGGATAAAACCGGACCGATCCGGTTTAAACCGGTTTAAAACGGATAAAACAGGATAGAACTGCTTTAAAGCGGATAGAAAGGGACTGAACCGGTTTAAACCAGATTAAACCGGATACAACCGGATTGAACCGGTTCAAAGCGGTTTGAACCGTATAGAACCGGATTGAACGTGTTTAAACCGGATAAAACCGGATTGAACCGGTTTGAACCGGTTTATACCGGATAGATCGGTTTAAACCGGATAAAACAGGATTGAACCGGCTTAAACCAGTTTAAACCGGATAGAACCAGTTTAAACAGGATTAAACCGGATTGAACCGGTTTAAACAGGATAAAACCGGATTGAACCGGTTTAAATCGGATAGAACCGGATTGAACCGGTTTAAACCGGATAAACCCGGATTGAACCGGTTTGAACCGGTTTAAACAGGATAGATCGGTTTAAACCGGATAAAACAGGATTGAACCGGTTTAAACCGGTTTAAACCGGATAGAACCGGTTTAAACAGGATTAAACCGGATTGAACCGGTTTAAACCGGATAAAACCGGATTGAACCGGTTTAAACCGGATAAAACCGGATTGAACCGGTTTAAACCGGCTTCAAACTTATTGAACCGTACTGAACTGGTTTAAACCAGATAAAACCGTATTGAACCCTTTTAAACCAGTTTAAACTGGATAGAACCGGATAGAACGGGATCAAACCGGATAAAACCGGATTGAACCGGTTAAACCAGTTTCAACCAGATAAAACCGGATTGAACCAGTTTACACCAGATAAAACCGGATTGAACCGGTTTAAACTGGTTTAAACCTGATGATACCGGATTTAACCGGTATAAACCGGTTTAAACGGGAAAAAACCGGATTGAACCAGTTTAAACCGGTTTAAACCGGAGAAAACCGGATTGAACTCGTTTAAACTGGTTTAAATCGAATAGAAACGGATTTAACCGGTTTAAACCGGATAAACCCGGATTGAACAGGTTTAAAACAGTTTCAACCGGATAAAACCGGATTGATCCAGTTTAAACCAGATGAAACCGGATTTAACGGGTTTAAACCGGTTTAAACCAGAAAGAACCGGATAGAACCGGTTTAAACCGGATTAAAACGGATTGGATCGGTTTAAACCGGTTTTAACCGGACAGAACAGGATAGAACCAGTTTAAACCGGTTTAAACTGGATAGAACCAGATTGAACCGGCTTAAACCCCTTTAAACAGGATACAACCGGATTGAACCGGTTTAAACCGGATAGAACCGGATTGAACCGGATAGAACCGCATTGAACCGGTGGAAACTGGATAGAACCGGATTGAACCGGTTTAAACCGGATAGAACTGGATAGAACAGGATTGAACTGGTTGTAACCGGATAGAACCGGATTGAACCAGTTTAAACCAGATAAAACCGGATTGAACCGGTTTAAACCGGTTTAAACCGGATGAAACCGGACAGAACCAGATTGAACCAGTTTAAACCGGTTTAAACCAGATGAAACCGGATAGAACCTGTTTAAACTGGATAAAATCGGATTGAACCAGTTTAAATCGGATTAAAACGGAAAGAACCGGTTTACACCGGATAGAAGAGGATTGAACCGGTATAAAACAGATAGAACCGGATTGAACCGGTTCCAACCGGTTTAAACCAGATAAAACCGGATAGAACCGGTTTAAAACGGATAAAACCGGATCGATCCGGTTTAAACCGGTTTAAACCGGATAAAACAGGATAGAACTGCTTTAAAGCGGATAGAAAGGGACTGAACCGGTTTAAACCGGATTAAACCGGATTAAACCGGATAAAACCAGATTGAACCGGTTCAAACCTGTTTAAACTGGATAAAACTGGATTGAACTGGTTTAAACCAGTTTGAACCGTATAGAACCGGATTGAACGTGTTTAAACCGGATAAAATAGGATTGAACCGGTTTAAACCGGATAAAACCAGATGGAAACGGTTTAAAACGGATAGAACCGTATTGAACCGGTCTAAACCAGAAAAACCGGATTGAACCTGTTTAAACTGGATAAAACCGGACTGAACCGGTTAAAACCGGATAAAACCGGATTGATGCGGTTTAAACTGGTTTTAATAGGATAAAACCGGATAGATCCAGGTTGAACCGGATTGAACCAGCTGGTTCAAATTGGATAAAACCGGATTGAACCGGTTTAATCCAGATAAAACCGGTTTAAACAGGATAAAACCAGATTGAACCAGTTTAAACCGGTTTAAACAAGATAAAAGCGGATTGAACCGGTTTAAACAGGATAGAACCGGACTGAACCGGTTTAAACAGGTTTAAAGTGGATAAAACCGGATGAACTGGTTTAAACAGGATAAAACCGGATTGATCCGGTTTAAACTGGATAAAACCAGATAGAACTGGTTTATAACGGATAGCACCGGATTGAACTGGTTTAAACTTGATAAAACCAGATTGAACCAGTTTAAACCGGTTTAAACCGGATAAAACCGGATTGAACCGGTTTAAACCGGATAAAACCGGATGGAAACCGTTTAAACTGGATAGAACTGGATTGAACCGGTTTAAACCAGAAAAACAGGATTGAACCTGTTTAAACCGGATAAAACCGGACTGAACCGGTTTAAACTGGATAAAACCAGATTGATCCGGTTTAAACTGGTTTAAACCGGATAAAACTGGATAGAACCGGGTTGAACCAGATTGAAGCGGTTTAAACCGGTTTAAACCAGATAAAACAGGATAGAACAGATTTAAACCAGAAAAAAGCAGATTGAACCGGATTAAACCAGTTTAAACCGGATAAAACCGGATTGAATAAGTTTAAACTGGATTGAACCGGTTTAAACCGGTTTAAAACGGATAGAACCGGATTGAACCGGTTTAAACCGGTTTAAGGTGGATAAAACCGGATTGAACTGGTTTAAACAGGATAAAACCGAATTGAACCAGTTAAAAATGGTTTAAACAGGATAAAACCGCATTGAACCGGTTTAAACCGGATAAAACCGGATCGATCCAGTTTAAACCGGTTTAAACCAGATAAAACAGGATAGAACTGCTTTAAAGCAGATACAAAGGGACTGAACCGGTTTAAACCGGATTAAACCGAATTAAACCGGTTAAAATCAGATTGAACTGGTTTAAACCTGTTTAAACTGGATAAAACCGGATTGAACAGGTTTAAACCAGTTTGAACTGTATAGAACCGGATTGAACGTGTTTAAACCGGATAAAACCGGATTGAACCGGTTTAAACCGGTTTGAACCGTATAGAACCGGATTGAACGTGTTTAAACCGGATAAAACCGGATTGAACTGGTTTAAAACGGATAAAACCAGATGGAAACGGTTTAAACCGGATAAAACCGGATTGAACAGGTTTAAACCAGAAAAACCGGATTGAACCTGTTTAAACTGCATAAAACTGGACTGAACCGGTTAAAACCGGATAAAACCGGATTCATGCGGTTTAAACTGGTTTTAAAAGGATAAAACCGGATAGATACGTGTTGAACCGGATTGAACAGGTTTAAACCGGTTCAAATCGGATAAAACCGGATTGAACCGGTTTAAACCGGATAAAACCGGTTTAAGCAGGATAGAACCAGATTGAACCAGTTTAAACCGGTTTAAAACAGATAAAAGCGGATTGAACCGGTTTAAACAGGATAGAACCGGACTGAACCGGTTTAAACAGGTTTAAAGTGGATAAAATCGGATTGAACTGGTTTAAACAGGATAAAACCGGATTGAACCGGTTTAAACCGGATAAAACCAGATAGAACTGGCTTATAACGGATAGAACCGGATTGAACTGGTTTAAACTGGTTTAAATTGGATAAAACCGGGTTGAACCGGTTTAAACGTGATTAAACCGGATAAAACCGGATTGATCCGGTTTAGACTTGATAAAACCGGATTGAACCGGTTTAAACCAGTTTAAACAGGATAAAATCGGTCTGAACCGGTTTAAACTGGTTTAAACTGGTTAAAAACGGATTGAACCGTTTTATACTTGATTAAACCGGATTGAACCAGTTTAAACCGGTTTAAACCGGATAAAAACGTATTGAACCGGTTTAAACTGGTTTAAACCGGATAAAACCGGATAGAAAAGGTTTAAACCGGGTAAAAACGGATAGAACCGTATTGAACCGGTTTAAAAAGGTTTAAACCGGATAAAAACTGATTGAACCGGTTCAGACCGGTTTAAGGTGGATAAAAGCAGATTAAACCGGATTAAACCAGATACAACCGGATTGAACCGGTTTAAAGCGGTTTGTACCGTATAGAACCGGATTGAACGTGTTTAAACTGGATAAAACCGGATTGAACCAGTTTAAACCGGTTTGTACCGTATAGAACCGGATTGAAAGTGTTTAAACCGGATAAAATCGGATTGAACCGGTTTAAACCGGATAAAACCGGATGGAAACGGTTTAAACCGGATAGAACCGGATTGAACCGGTTTAAACCAGAAAAACCGGATTGAACCTGTTTAAACTGGATAAAACCTGACTGAACCGGTTAAAACCGGATAAAACCGGATTGATGCGGTTTAAACTGGTTTAAATAGGATAAAACTGGATAGATCCGGGTTGAACCGGATTGAACCGGATAAAACAGGATAGAACTGCTTTAAAGCGGATAGAAAGAGTTTGAACCGGTTTAAAGCGGATTGAACCGGTTTAAACCGGTTTGAACCGTATAGAACCGGATTGAACGTGTTTAAACCGGATAGAACCAAATTGAACCGGTTTAAACCAGAAAAACCGGATTGAACCTGTTTAAACTGGATAAAACCGGACTGAACCAGTTAAAACCGGATAAAACCGGATTGATCCGGTTTGAACTGGTTTAAATAGGATAAAACCGGATTGAACCGGTTTAAACCGGATAAAAACTGATAGAACCAGACTGAACCGGTATAAACCGGTTTAAGCCAGATGAAACCGGATAGAACCGGTTTTAACTGGATAAAATCGGTTTGAACCAGTTTAAACCGAATTAAACTGGAAAGAACCGGTTTACACTGGATAGAACAGGATTGAACCGGTATAAACCGGATAGAACAGGATTGAACCGGTTTAAACTGGTTTAAACCGGATAGAACCGGATGGAACCGGTTTAAACCGGTTTAAACTAAATGAAACCAGATAGAACCGGTTTAAACCGGATAGAACCAGATTAAACCGGTTTGAACCGGTTGAAAGCAGATAAAAACGGACTGATCCGGTTTAAAACGGTTTAAACCGGATTGAACAGGTTTAAACCGGTTGAAACCGGATAAAACCGGATTGAACCAGTTTAAACCGGTTTAAACCGGATAAAAACAGATTGAACCGGTTTATACCGGATAAAATCGGATTGAACCGGCTTAAACAGGTTTAAACAGGATAGAACCGGATAGAACCGGTTTAAAACGGATAAAAACTGATCGAACCAGACTGAACCCGTTTAAACCGGTTTAAGCCAGATGAAACCGGATAGAACCGTTTTAAACTGGATAAAATCGGATTGAACCAGTTTAAACCGGATTAAACCGGAAAGAACCGGTTTACACCGGATAGAAGATGATTGAACCGGTATAAACCGGATAGAACCGGATAGAACTGGTTTAAAGCAGATAGAAAGGGATTGAACCGTTTTAAACCGGTTTAAACCGGATAAAACCAGATTGAACCAGTTTAAACCGGTTTAAACTGGATCAAACCGGATTGAACCGGTTTAAACCGGATAAAACCGGATTGAACCGGTTTAAACCGGTGTGAACCGTATAGAACCGGATTGAACGTGTTTAAACCGGAAAAAACCGGATTGAACCGGTTTAAACCGGATAAAACCCGATGGAAACCGTTTAAACTGGATAGAACTGGATTGAACCGGTTTAAACCAGAAAAACCGGATTGAACCTGTTTAAACCGGATAAAACCGGACTGAACCGGTTTAAACTGGATAAAACCGGATTGATCCAGTTTAAACTGGTTTAAAAAGGATAAAACCGGATAGAACCGGGTTGAACCAGATTGAAGCGGTTTAAACCGGTTTAAACCAGAAAAAACCGGATAGAACAGGTTTAAACCGAAAGAAAAGCAGATTGTACCGGATTAAACCGGTTTAAACCGGATAAAACCGGATTGAATAAGTTTAAACCGGATTGAACCGGTTTGAACCGGTTAAAAACGGATAGAACCAGATTGAACCGGTTTAAACCGGTTTAAGGTGGATAAAACCGGATTGAACTGGTTTAAACAGGATAAAACCGAATTGAACCGGTTTAAAATGGTTTACACAGGATAAAACCACATTGAACCGGTTTAAACCGGATAAAACCGGACCGATCCGGTTTAAACCGGTTTAAAACGGATAAAACAGGATAGAACTGCTTTAAAGCGGATAGAAAGGGACTGAACCGGTTTAAACCAGATTAAACCGGATACAACCGGATTGAACCGGTTTAAAGCGGTTTGAACCGTATAGAACCGGATTGAACCGGTTAAAACCGGATAAACCCGGATTGAACCAGTTTGAACCGGTTTAAACCGGATAGATCGGTTTAAACCGGATAAAACAGGATTGAACCGGTTTAAACCGGATAAAACGGGATTGAACCGGCTTAAACCGGTTTAAACCGGATAGAACCAGTTTAAACAGGATTAAACCGGATTGAACCAGTTTAAACATGATAAAACCGGATTGAACTGGTTTAAACCGGATAGAACCAGTTTAAACAGGATTAAACCGGATTGAACCGATTTAAACCGGATAAACCCGGATTGAACCGGTTTGAACCGGTTTAAACCGGATACATCGGTTAAAACCGGATAAAACAGGATTGAACCGGTTTAAACCGGTTTAAACCGGATAGAACCGGTTTAAACAGGATTAAACCGGATTGAACCGGTTTAAACCGGATAAAACCGGATTGAACTGGTTTAAACCGGATAAAACCGGATTGAACCGGTTTAAACCGGTTTCAACCTTATTGAACCGTACTGAACTGGTTTAAACCAGATAAAACCGGATTGAACCAGTTTACACCAGATAAAACCGGATTGAACCGGTTTAAACCGGTTTAAACCGGATGATAACGGATTTAACCGGTATAAACCGGTTTAAACGGGAAAAAACCGGATTGAACCAGTTTAAACCGGTTTAAACCGGAGAAAACCGGATTGAACTGGTTTAAACTGGTTTAAATCGGATAGAAACGGATTTAACCGGTTTAAACCGGATAAACCCGGATTGAACAGGTTTAAACCAGTTTAAACCGGATAGAACCGGATAGAACTGGTTTAAACCAGATAAAACCGGATTGAACCGGTTTAAACCGGTTTAAACCGGATAGAACCGGATAGAACTGGTTTAAACAGGATAAAACGGGATTGAACCGGTTTAAACGTGATTAAACCGGATAAAACCGGATTGAATTGTTTAAGCCGGTTTGAACCGTATAGAACCGGATTGAACGTGTTTAAACTGGATAAAACCGGATTGAACCGGTATAAACCGGATAAAACCAGATGGAAACGGTTTAAACGGGATAAAACTGGATTAAACCGGTTTAAACCAGAAAAACCGGATTGAACCTGTTTAAACTGCATAAAACTGGACTGAACCGGTTAAAACCGGATAAAACCGGATTCATGCAGTTTAAACTGGTTTTAATAGAATAAAACCGGATAGATCCGTGTTGAACCGGATTGAACAGGTTTAAACCGGTTCAAATCGGATAAAACCGGATTGAACCGGTTTAAACCGGATAAAACCGGTTTAAACAGGATAGAACCACATTGAACCAGTTTAAACCGGTTTAAACCAGATAAAAGCGGATTGAACCGGTTTAAACAGGATAGAACCGGACTGAACCGGTTTAAACAGGTTTAAAGTGGATAAAACCGGATTGAACTGGTTTAAACAGGATAAAACCGGATTGAACCGGTTTAAACGTGATTAAACCGGATAAAACCGGATTGATCCGGTTTAGACTTGATAAAACCGGATTGAACCGGTTTAAACCGGTTTAAACAGGATAAAATCGGACTGAACCGGTTTAAACTGGTTTAAACTGGTTAAAAACGGATTGAACCGTTTTATACTTGATAAAACCGGATTGAACCAGTTTAAACCGGTTTAATCCGGATAAAAACGTATTGAACCGGTTTAAACTGGTTTAAACCGGATAAAACCGGATAGAAAAGGTTTAAACCGGGTAAAAACGGATAGAACCGTATTGAACCGGTTTAAAAAGGTTTAAACAGGATAAAACCGGCTTGAACCGGTTTAAACCGGATAAAAACGGATAGAACCGGATTGAACCGGTATAAACCGGATAAAACCAGATAGAACTGGTTTATAACGGATTGAACCGGATTGAACTGGTTTAAACCGGTTTAATCCGGATAAAACCGGGTTGAACCGGTTTAAACCAGATAAAACCGGATTGAACCGGTTTAAACCGTATGAAACCGGATAGAAATGGTTTAAACAGGTTTAATCCGGATAAAACCGTTTTGAACCGGTTTAAACGGGATAAAACCGGATTCAACAAGTTTAAACCGGTTTAAACCAGATAGAACCGGATAAAAACAGATTGAACTGGCTTATACCAGATAAAACCGGATTGAACCGGCTTAAACAGGTTTAAACCGGATAGAACCGGAAAGAACCGGTTTAAAACGTATAAAACTAGATTGAACAGGTTTAAACTGGTTTAAACCGGATAAAACCGAATTGAACCGGTTTAAACCAGTTTAAACCGGAGAAAACCGGACTGAACCGGTTTAAACCGGATAAAAACGGATTGTAACAGTTTAAACCGGTTTAAACCGGATAGAACCGGTTTAAACCGGATAAAACCGGATTGAACCAGATTGAACCAGTTTAAACCGGTTTAAACCGGATAAAAACAGATTGAACCGGTTTATACCGGATAAAATCGGATTGAACCGGCTTAAACAGGTTTAAACAGGATAGAACCGGATAGAACCGGTTTAAAACGGATAAAAACTGATAGAACCAGACTGAACCCGTTTAAACCGGTTTAAGCCAGATGAAACCGGATAGAACCGGTTTAAACTGGATAAAATCGGATTGAACAAGTTTAAACCGGATTAAACCGGAAAGAACTGGTTTACACCGGATAGAAGATGATTGAACCGGTATAAACCGGATAGAACCGGATAGAACTGGTTTAAAGCAGATAGAAAGGGATTGAACCGTTTTAAACCGGTTTAAACCGGAGAAAACCAGATTGAACCAGTTTAAACCGGTTTAAACCGGATAAAACCGGATTGAATAAGTTTAAACCGGATTGAACCGGTTTGAACCGGTTAAAAACGGATAGAACCAGATTGAACCGGTTTAAACCGGTTTAAGTTGGATAAAACCGGATTGAACTGGTTTAAACAGGATAAAACCGGATTGAACCGGTTTAAACCGCATAAAACCAGATAGAACTGGTTTATAACGGATAGAACCGGATTGAACTGGTTTAAACCGGTTTAAACTGGATAAAACCGGTTTGAACCGGTTTAAACGTGATTAAACCGGATAAAACCGGATTGATCCGGTTTAGACTTGATAAAACCGGATTGAACCGGTTTAAACCGGTTTAAACAGGATAAAATCGGACTGAACCGGTTTAAACGGGTTTAAACTGGTTAAAAACGGATTGAACCGTTTTATACTTGATAAAACCGGATTGAACCAGTTTAAACCGGTTTAATCCGGATAAAAACGTATTGAACCGGTTTAAACTGGTTTAAACCGGATAAAACCGGATAGAAAAGGTTTAAACCGGGTAAAAATGGATAGAACCGTATTGAACCGGTTTAAAAAGGTTTAAACAGGATAAAACCGGCTTGAACCGGTTTAAACCGGATAAAAACGGATAGAACCGGATTGAACCGGTATAAACCGGATAAAACCAGATAGAACTGGTTTATAACGGATTGAACCGGATTGAACTGGTTTAAACCGGTTTAATCCGGATAAAACCGGGTTGAACCGGTTTAAACCAGATAAAACCGGATTAAACCGGTTTAAACCGTATGAAACTGGATAGAACCGGTTTAAACAGGTTTAATCCGGATAAAACCGTTTTGAACCGGTTTAAACGGGATAAAACCGGATTCAACAAGTTTAAACCGGTTTAAACCGGATAGAACCGGATAAAAACAGATTGAACTGGCTTATACCGGATAAAACCGGATTGAACCGGCTTAAACAGGTTTAAACCGGATAGAACCGGAAAGAACCGGTTTAAAACGTATAAAACTAGATTGAACAGGTTTAAACTGGTTTAAACCGGATAAAACCGAATTGAACCGGTTTAAACCAGTTTAAACCGGAGAAAACCGGACTGAACCGGTTTAAACCGGATAAAACCGGATTGAACCAGATTGAACCAGTTTAAACCGGTTTAAACCGGATAAAAACAGATTGAACCGGTTTATACCGGATAAAATCGGATTGAACCGGCTTAAACAGGTTTAAACAGGATAGAACCGGATAGAACCGGTTTAAAATGGATAAAAACTGATAGAACCAGACTGAACCCGTTTAAACCGGTTTAAGCCAGATGAATCCGGATAGAACTGGTTTAAACTGGATAAAATCGGATTGAACAAGTTTAAACCGGATTAAACCGGAAAGAACTGGTTTACACCGGATAGAAGATGATTGAACCGGTATAAACCGGATAGAACCAGATAGAACTGGTTTAAAGCAGATAGAAAGGGATTGAACCGTTTTAAACCGGTTTAAACCGGAGAAAACCAGATTGAACCAGTTTAAACCGGTTTAAACCGGATAAAACAGGATTGAATAAGTTTAAACCGGATTGAACCGGTTTGAACCGGTTAAAAACGGATAGAACCAGATTGAACCGGTTTAAACCGGTTTAAGGTGGATAAAACCGGATTGAACTGGTTTAAACAGGATAAAACCGGATTGAACCGGTTTAAACCGCATAAAACCAGATAGAACTGGTTTATAACGGATAGAACCGGATTGAACTGGTTTAAACCGGTTTAAACTGGATAAAACCGGGTTGAACCGGTTTAAACGTGATTAAACCGGATAAAACCGGATTGATCCGGTTTAGACTTGATAAAACCGGATTGAACCGGTTTAAACCAGTTTAAACAGGATAAAATCGGACTGAACCGGTTTAAACGGGTTTAAACTGGTTAAAAACGGATTGAACCGTTTTATACTTGATAAAACCGGATTGAACCAGTTTAAACCGGTTTAAACCGGATAGAAACGTATTGAACCGGTTTAAACTGGTTTAAACCGGATAAAACCGGATAGAAAAGGTTTAAACCGGGTAAAAACGGATAGAACCGTATTGAACCGGTTTAAAAAGTTTTAAACCGGATAAAAACTGATTGAACCGGTTCAAACCGGTTTAAACCGGATAAAACCGGCTTGAACCGGTTTAAACCGGATAAAAACGGATAGAACAGGATTGAACCGGTTTAAACCAGTTTAAACCAAATGAAAACAGATAGAACCGGTTTAAACCGGAGAGAACCAGATTAAACTAGTTTGAACCGGTTGAAACCGCTTTCAAACGGATAGAACCGGATTGAACCGGTTTAAACCGGTTTAAGGTGGATAAAACCGGATTGAACTGGTTTAAACCGGATAAAACCGGACCGATCCGGTTTAAACCGGTTTAAAACAGATAAAACAGGATAGAACTGCTTTAAAGCGGATAGGAAGGGATTGAACCGGTTTAAACCAGATTAATCCAGATTAAACCGGATAAAACCCGATTGAACCGGTTTAAACCTGTTTAAACTGGATAAATCCGGATTGAACCGGTTTAAACCGGTTAGAACCGTATAGAACCGAATTGAACGTGCTTAAACCGGATAAAACCGGATTGAACTGGTTTAAACAGGATAAAACCGGATTGAACCGGTTTAAACCGGTTTAAACCGGATAGGAATAGATAGAACCGTTTTAAACCGGTTTAAACCGTATAAAACCGGATAGAAACGGTTTAAACCGGTTTAAACTGGATAGAACCGGATAGAACCGTTTTAAACCGGATAAAACCGGATTGAAAGGGTTCAAACTGGTTTAAACCGGTTTAAACTGGATAAAACCGGATAGAACCGGTTTAAAATGGATAAAACCGGATAAAACCGGCATGAACCATTTTAAACCGGTTGAAACCAGATAAAACCGGATTGAACCAGTTTAAACTGATTTAAACTGGATAAAAACAGATTGAACCGGTTTATACCGGATAAAATCAGATTGAACCGGCTTAAACAGGTTTAAACAGGATAGAACCGGATAGAACCGGTTTAAAACGGATAAAAACTGATAGAACCAGACTGAACCTGTTTAAACCGGTTTAAGCCAGATGAAACCGGATAGAACCGGTTTAAACTGGATAAAATCGGATTGAACCAGTTTAAACCGGATTAAACCGGAAAGAACCAGTTTACACCGGATAGAAGATGATTGAACCGGTATAAACCGGATAGAACCGGATAGAACTGGTTTAAAGCAGATAGAAAGGGATTGAACTGTTTTAAACCGGTTTAAACCGGATAAAACCAGATTGAACCGGTTTAAACCAGATAAAAACGGATAGAACCGGATTGAACCGGTTTAAACCGGTTTAAACCAAATGAAACAAGATAGAACCGGTTTAAACCGGATAGAACCAGATTAAACCAGTTTGAACCGGTTGAAACCGGTTTCAAACGGATAGAACCGGATTGAACCGGTTTAAACCCCTTTAAAGAGGATACAACCGGATTGAACCGGTTGAAACCGGATAGAACCGGATAGAACCGGATAGAACCGTATTGAACCGGTTGAAACTGGATAGAACCGGATTGAACCGGTTTAAACCGGATAGAACCGGATAGAACCGGATTGAACTGGTTGTAACCGGATAGAACCGGATTGAACCAGTTTAAACCAGATAAAACCGGATTGAACCGGTTAAACCGGTTTCAACCGGATAAAACCGGATTGAACCAGTTTAAACCAGATAAAACCGGATTGAATCTGTTTAAACTGGTTTAAACCGGATGAAACCGGATAGAACCAGATTGAACCAGTTTAAACCGGTTTAAACCAGATGAAACCGGATAGAACCTGTTTAAACTGGATAAAATCGGATTGAACCAGTTTAAATCGGATTAAAACGGAAAGAACCGGTTTACACCGGATAGAAGAGGATTGAACCGGTATAAACCAGATAGAACCGGATTACACCGGTTCCAACCGGTTTAAACCAGATAAAACCGGATAGAACCGGTTTAAACCGGATAAAACCGGATCGATCCGGTTTAAACCGGTTTAAACCGGATAAAACAGGATAGAACTGCTTTAAAGCGGATAGAAAGAGACTGAACAGGTTTAAACCGGATTAAACCGGATTAAACCGGATAAAACCAGATTGAACCGGTTTAAACCTGTTTAAACTGGATAAAACTGGATTGAACTGGTTTAAACCAGTTTGAACCGTATAGAACCGGATTGAACTTGTTTAAACCGGAGAAAATAGGATTGAACCGGTTTAAACCGGATAAAACCAGGTGGAAACGGTTTAAACCGGATAGAACCGTATTTAACCGGTTTAAACCAGAAAAACCGGATTGAACCTGTTTAAACTGGATAAAACCGGACTGAACCGGTTAAAACCGGATAAAACCGGATTGATGCGGTTTAAACTGCTTTTAATAGGATAAAACCGGATAGATCCTGGTTGAACCGGATTGAACCAGCCGGTTCAAATCGGATAGAACCGGATTGAACCGGTTTAAACTGGTTTAAACCAAATGAAACCAGATAGAACCGGTTTAAACCGGATAGAACCAGATTAAAGCAGTTTGAACCGGTTGAAACCGGTTTCAAATGGATAGAACCGGATTGAACCGGTTTAACCTGGTTTAAGGTGGATAAAACCGGATTGAACTGGTTTAAACAGGATAAAAACGAATTGAACCGGTTTAAAATGGTTTAAACAGGATAAAACCGCATTGAACCGGTTTAAACCGGATAAAACCGGACCGATCCGGTTTAAACCGGTTTAAAACGGATAAAACAGGATAGAACTGCTTTAAAGCGGATAGGAAGGGACTGAACCGGTTTAAACCAGATTAATCCAGATTAAACCAGATAAAACCCGATTGAACCGGTTTAAACCTGTTTAAACTGGATAAATCCGGATTGAACCGGTTTAAACAGGTTAGAACCGTATAGAACCGAATTGAACGTGTTTAAACCGGATAAAACCGGATTGAACCAGTTTAAACCGGATAAAACCGGATGGAAACGGTTTAAACCGGATAGAACCGGATTGAACCGGTTTAAACCAGAAAAACCGGATTGAACCTCTTTAAACTGGATAAAACCGGACTGAACCGGTTAAAACCAGATAAAACGGGATTGATGCGGTTTAAACTGGTTTAAAACGGATAAAACCGGACAGATCCGGGTTGAACCGGATTGAACCGGTTTAAACCGGTTTAAACCATATAAAAGCGGATTGAACCGGTTTAAACAGGATAGAACGGACTGAACCGGTTTAAACAGGTTTAAAGTGGATAAAACCGGATTGAACTGTTTTAAACAGGATAAAAACGGATAAAACCGGGTTGAACCGGTTTAAACCAGATAAAACCGGATTGAACCGGTTTAAACCGGTTTAAACCGTATGAAACCGGATAGAACCGGATAAAAACAGATTGAACTGGCTTATACCAGATAAAAGCGGATTGAACCGGCTTAAACAGGTTTAAACCGGATAGAACCGGATAGAACCGGTTTAAAACGGATAAAACTAGATTGAACAGGTTTAAACTGGTTTAAACCAGATAAAACCGAATTGAACCGGTTTAAACCAGTTTAAACCGGAGAAAACCGGACTGAACCGGTTTAAACAGGATAAAAACGGATTGTACCAGATTAAACCGGTTTAAACCGGATAGAACCGGTTTCAACCAGATAAAACGGCATTGAACCAGTTTAAACCATATAAAACCGGATTGAACCGGTTTAAACCGGTTTAAACAGGATGAAACCGAATTGAACCGGTTTTAACCAGATAAAACCGGATAGAAACGGTTTAAACCGGTTTAAACCGGATAGAACCGGATAGAACCGGTTTAAACCGGATAAAACCGGATTGAACGGGTTCAAACTGGTTTATACCGGTTTAAACTGGATAAAACCGGATAGAACCGGTTTAAACCGGATAAAACCGGATAAAACCGGCATGAACCAGTTTAAACCGGTTGAAACCGGATAAAACCGGATTGAACCAGTTTAAACCGGTTTAAACCAGATAAAAACAGATTGAACCGGTTTATACCGGATAAAATCGGATTGAACCGGCTTAAACAGGTTTAAACAGGATAGAACCAGATAGAACTGGTTTAAAACGGATAAAAACTGATAGAACCAGACTGAACCCGTTTAAACCGGTTTAAGCCAGATGAAACAAGATAGAACCGGTTTAAACTGGATAAAATCGGATTGAAGCAGTTTAAACCGGATTAAACCGGAAAGAACCAGTTTACAACCGATAGAAGATGACTGAACCGCTATAAACCGGATAGAACCGGATAGAACTGGTTTAAAGCAGATAGAAAGGGATTGAACCGTTTTAAACCGGTTTAAACCGGATAAAATCAGATTGAACCAGTTTAAACCGGTTTAAACTGGATAAAACCGGATTGAACCGGTTTAAACCGGATAAAACCGGATTGAACCGGTTTAAACCGGTGTGAAACGTATAGAACCGGATTGAACGTGTTTAAACCGGAATAAACCGGATTGAACCGGTTTAAACCGGATAAAACCGGATGGAAACCATTTAAACTGGATAGAACTGGATTGAACCGGTTTAAACCAGAAAAACCGGATTGAACCTGTTTAAACCGGATAAAACCGGACTGAACCGGTTTAAACTGGATAAAACCGGATTTATCCAGTTTAAACTGGTTTAAAACGGATAAAACCGGATAGAACCGGGTTGAACCAGATTGAAGCGGTTTAAACCGGTTTAAACCAGAAAAAACCGGATAGAACAGGTTTAAACCGAAAGAAAAGCAGATTGTACCGGATTAAACCGGTTTAAACCGGATAAAACCGGATTGAATAAGTTTAAACCGGATTGAACCGGTTTGAACCGGTTAAAAACGGATAGAACCAGATTGAACCGGTTTAAACCGGTTTAAGGTGGATAAAACCGGATTGAACTGGTTTAAACAGGATAAAACCGAATTGAACCGGTTTAAAATGGTTTACACAGGATAAAACCACATTGAACCGGTTTAAACCGGATAAAACCGGACCGATCCGGTTTAAACCGGTTTAAAACGGATAAAACAGGATAGAACTGCTTTAAAGCGGATA
This sequence comes from Cynocephalus volans, assembly GCF_027409185.1. NCBI lineage: Eukaryota > Metazoa > Chordata > Mammalia > Dermoptera > Cynocephalidae > Cynocephalus > Cynocephalus volans. The sequence goes on along the minus strand of NC_084471.1, from coordinate 110,378,952 downwards.
GAAAGGGACTGAACCGGTTTAAACCAGATTAAACCGGATACAACCGGATTGAACCGGTTCAAAGCGGTTTGAACCGTATAGAACCGGATTGAACGTGTTTAAACCGGATAAAACCGGATTGAACCGGTTTGAACCGGTTTATACCGGATAGATCGGTTTAAACCGGATAAAACAGGATTGAACCGGCTTAAACCAGTTTAAACCGGATAGAACCAGTTTAAACAGGATTAAACCGGATTGAACCGGTTTAAACAGGATAAAACCGGATTGAACCGGTTTAAATCGGATAGAACCGGATTGAACCGGTTTAAACCGGATAAACCCGGATTGAACCGGTTTGAACCGGTTTAAACAGGATAGATCGGTTTAAACCGGATAAAACAGGATTGAACCGGTTTAAACCGGTTTAAACCGGATAGAACCGGTTTAAACAGGATTAAACCGGATTGAACCGGTTTAAACCGGATAAAACCGGATTGAACCGGTTTAAACCGGATAAAACCGGATTGAACCGGTTTAAACCGGCTTCAACCTTATTGAACCGTACTGAACTGGTTTAAACCAGATAAAACCGTATTGAACCCTTTTAAACCAGTTTAAACTGGATAGAACCGGATAGAACGGGATCAAACCGGATAAAACCGGATTGAACCGGTTAAACCAGTTTCAACCAGATAAAACCGGATTGAACCAGTTTACACCAGATAAAACCGGATTGAACCGGTTTAAACTGGTTTAAACCTGATGATACCGGATTTAACCGGTATAAACCGGTTTAAACGGGAAAAAACCGGATTGAACCAGTTTAAACCGGTTTAAACCGGAGAAAACCGGATTGAACTCGTTTAAACTGGTTTAAATCGAATAGAAACGGATTTAACCGGTTTAAACCGGATAAACCCGGATTGAACAGGTTTAAAACAGTTTCAACCGGATAAAACCGGATTGATCCAGTTTAAACCAGATGAAACCGGATTTAACGGGTTTAAACCGGTTTAAACCAGAAAGAACCGGATAGAACCGGTTTAAACCGGATTAAAACGGATTGGATCGGTTTAAACCGGTTTTAACCGGACAGAACAGGATAGAACCAGTTTAAACCGGTTTAAACTGGATAGAACCAGATTGAACCGGCTTAAACCCCTTTAAACAGGATACAACCGGATTGAACCGGTTTAAACCGGATAGAACCGGATTGAACCGGATAGAACCGCATTGAACCGGTGGAAACTGGATAGAACCGGATTGAACCGGTTTAAACCGGATAGAACTGGATAGAACAGGATTGAACTGGTTGTAACCGGATAGAACCGGATTGAACCAGTTTAAACCAGATAAAACCGGATTGAACCGGTTAAACCGGTTTCAACCGGATAAAACCGGATTGAACCAGTTTAAACCAGATAAAACCGGATTGAACCGGTTTAAACCGGTTTAAACCGGATGAAACCGGACAGAACCAGATTGAACCAGTTTAAACCGGTTTAAACCAGATGAAACCGGATAGAACCTGTTTAAACTGGATAAAATCGGATTGAACCAGTTTAAATCGGATTAAAACGGAAAGAACCGGTTTACACCGGATAGAAGAGGATTGAACCGGTATAAAACAGATAGAACCGGATTGAACCGGTTCCAACCGGTTTAAACCAGATAAAACCGGATAGAACCGGTTTAAAACGGATAAAACCGGATCGATCCGGTTTAAACCGGTTTAAACCGGATAAAACAGGATAGAACTGCTTTAAAGTGGATAGAAAGGGACTGAACCGGTTTAAACCGGATTAAACCGGATTAAACCGGATAAAACCAGATTGAACCGGTTCAAACCTGTTTAAACTGGATAAAACTGGATTGAACTGGTTTAAACCAGTTTGAACCGTATAGAACCGGATTGAACGTGTTTAAACCGGATAAAATAGGATTGAACCGGTTTAAACCGGATAAAACCAGATGGAAACGGTTTAAAACGGATAGAACCGTATTGAACCGGTCTAAACCAGAAAAACCGGATTGAACCTGTTTAAACTGGATAAAACCGGACTGAACCGGTTAAAACCGGATAAAACCGGATTGATGCGGTTTAAACTGGTTTTAATAGGATAAAACCGGATAGATCCAGGTTGAACCGGATTGAACCAGCTGGTTCAAATTGGATAAAACCGGATTGAACCGGTTTAATCCAGATAAAACCGGTTTAAACAGGATAAAACCAGATTGAACCAGTTTAAACCGGTTTAAACAAGATAAAAGCGGATTGAACCGGTTTAAACAGGATAGAACCGGACTGAACCGGTTTAAACAGGTTTAAAGTGGATAAAACCGGATGAACTGGTTTAAACAGGATAAAACCGGATTGATCCGGTTTAAACTGGATAAAACCAGATAGAACTGGTTTATAACGGATAGCACCGGATTGAACTGGTTTAAACTTGATAAAACCAGATTGAACCAGTTTAAACCGGTTTAAACCGGATAAAACCGGATTGAACCGGTTTAAACCGGATAAAACCGGATGGAAACCGTTTAAACTGGATAGAACTGGATTGAACCGGTTTAAACCAGAAAAACAGGATTGAACCTGTTTAAACCGGATAAAACCGGACTGAACCGGTTTAAACTGGATAAAACCAGATTGATCCGGTTTAAACTGGTTTAAACCGGATAAAACTGGATAGAACCGGGTTGAACCAGATTGAAGCGGTTTAAACCGGTTTAAACCAGATAAAACAGGATAGAACAGATTTAAACCAGAAAAAAGCAGATTGAACCGGATTAAACCAGTTTAAACCGGATAAAACCGGATTGAATAAGTTTAAACTGGATTGAACCGGTTTAAACCGGTTTAAAACGGATAGAACCGGATTGAACCGGTTTAAACCGGTTTAAGGTGGATAAAACCGGATTGAACTGGTTTAAACAGGATAAAACCGAATTGAACCAGTTAAAAATGGTTTAAACAGGATAAAACCGCATTGAACCGGTTTAAACCGGATAAAACCGGATCGATCCAGTTTAAACCGGTTTAAACCAGATAAAACAGGATAGAACTGCTTTAAAGCAGATACAAAGGGACTGAACCGGTTTAAACCGGATTAAACCGAATTAAACCGGTTAAAATCAGATTGAACTGGTTTAAACCTGTTTAAACTGGATAAAACCGGATTGAACAGGTTTAAACCAGTTTGAACTGTATAGAACCGGATTGAACGTGTTTAAACCGGATAAAACCGGATTGAACCGGTTTAAACCGGTTTGAACCGTATAGAACCGGATTGAACGTGTTTAAACCGGATAAAACCGGATTGAACTGGTTTAAAACGGATAAAACCAGATGGAAACGGTTTAAACCGGATAAAACCGGATTGAACAGGTTTAAACCAGAAAAACCGGATTGAACCTGTTTAAACTGCATAAAACTGGACTGAACCGGTTAAAACCGGATAAAACCGGATTCATGCGGTTTAAACTGGTTTTAAAAGGATAAAACCGGATAGATACGTGTTGAACCGGATTGAACAGGTTTAAACCGGTTCAAATCGGATAAAACCGGATTGAACCGGTTTAAACCGGATAAAACCGGTTTAAGCAGGATAGAACCAGATTGAACCAGTTTAAACCGGTTTAAAACAGATAAAAGCGGATTGAACCGGTTTAAACAGGATAGAACCGGACTGAACCGGTTTAAACAGGTTTAAAGTGGATAAAATCGGATTGAACTGGTTTAAACAGGATAAAACCGGATTGAACCGGTTTAAACCGGATAAAACCAGATAGAACTGGCTTATAACGGATAGAACCGGATTGAACTGGTTTAAACTGGTTTAAATTGGATAAAACCGGGTTGAACCGGTTTAAACGTGATTAAACCGGATAAAACCGGATTGATCCGGTTTAGACTTGATAAAACCGGATTGAACCGGTTTAAACCAGTTTAAACAGGATAAAATTGGTCTGAACCGGTTTAAACTGGTTTAAACTGGTTAAAAACGGATTGAACCGTTTTATACTTGATTAAACCGGATTGAACCAGTTTAAACCGGTTTAAACCGGATAAAAACGTATTGAACCGGTTTAAACTGGTTTAAACCGGATAAAACCGGATAGAAAAGGTTTAAACCGGGTAAAAACGGATAGAACCGTATTGAACCGGTTTAAAAAGGTTTAAACCGGATAAAAACTGATTGAACCGGTTCAGACCGGTTTAAGGTGGATAAAACCAGATTAAACCGGATTAAACCAGATACAACCGGATTGAACCGGTTTAAAGCGGTTTGTACCGTATAGAACCGGATTGAACGTGTTTAAACTGGATAAAACCGGATTGAACCAGTTTAAACCGGTTTGTACCGTATAGAACCGGATTGAAAGTGTTTAAACCGGATAAAATCGGATTGAACCGGTTTAAACCGGATAAAACCGGATGGAAACGGTTTAAACCGGATAGAACCGGATTGAACCGGTTTAAACCAGAAAAACCGGATTGAACCTGTTTAAACTGGATAAAACCTGACTGAACCGGTTAAAACCGGATAAAACCGGATTGATGCGGTTTAAACTGGTTTAAATAGGATAAAACTGGATAGATCCGGGTTGAACCGGATTGAACCGGATAAAACAGGATAGAACTGCTTTAAAGCGGATAGAAAGAGTTTGAACCGGTTTAAAGCGGATTGAACCGGTTTAAACCGGTTTGAACCGTATAGAACCGGATTGAACGTGTTTAAACCGGATAGAACCAAATTGAACCGGTTTAAACCAGAAAAACCGGATTGAACCTGTTTAAACTGGATAAAACCGGACTGAACCAGTTAAAACCGGATAAAACCGGATTGATCCGGTTTGAACTGGTTTAAATAGGATAAAACCGGATTGAACCGGTTTAAACCGGATAAAAACTGATAGAACCAGACTGAACCGGTATAAACCGGTTTAAGCCAGATGAAACCGGATAGAACCGGTTTTAACTGGATAAAATCGGTTTGAACCAGTTTAAACCGAATTAAACTGGAAAGAACCGGTTTACACTGGATAGAACAGGATTGAACCGGTATAAACCGGATAGAACAGGATTGAACCGGTTTAAACTGGTTTAAACCGGATAGAACCGGATGGAACCGGTTTAAACCGGTTTAAACTAAATGAAACCAGATAGAACCGGTTTAAACCGGATAGAACCAGATTAAACCGGTTTGAACCGGTTGAAAGCGGATAAAAACGGACTGATCCGGTTTAAAACGGTTTAAACCGGATTGAACAGGTTTAAACCGGTTGAAACCGGATAAAACCGGATTGAACCAGTTTAAACCGGTTTAAACCGGATAAAAACAGATTGAACCGGTTTATACCGGATAAAATCGGATTGAACCGGCTTAAACAGGTTTAAACAGGATAGAACCGGATAGAACCGGTTTAAAACGGATAAAAACTGATCGAACCAGACTGAACCCGTTTAAACCGGTTTAAGCCAGATGAAACCGGATAGAACCGTTTTAAACTGGATAAAATCGGATTGAACCAGTTTAAACCGGATTAAACCGGAAAGAACCGGTTTACACCGGATAGAAGATGATTGAACCGGTATAAACCGGATAGAACCGGATAGAACTGGTTTAAAGCAGATAGAAAGGGATTGAACCGTTTTAAACCGGTTTAAACCGGATAAAACCAGATTGAACCAGTTTAAACCGGTTTAAACTGGATCAAACCGGATTGAACCGGTTTAAACCGGATAAAACCGGATTGAACCGGTTTAAACCGGTGTGAACCGTATAGAACCGGATTGAACGTGTTTAAACCGGAAAAAACCGGATTGAACCGGTTTAAACCGGATAAAACCCGATGGAAACCGTTTAAACTGGATAGAACTGGATTGAACCGGTTTAAACCAGAAAAACCGGATTGAACCTGTTTAAACCGGATAAAACCGGACTGAACCGGTTTAAACTGGATAAAACCGGATTGATCCAGTTTAAACTGGTTTAAAAAGGATAAAACCGGATAGAACCGGGTTGAACCAGATTGAAGCGGTTTAAACCGGTTTAAACCAGAAAAAACCGGATAGAACAGGTTTAAACCGAAAGAAAAGCAGATTGTACCGGATTAAACCGGTTTAAACCGGATAAAACCGGATTGAATAAGTTTAAACCGGATTGAACCGGTTTGAACCGGTTAAAAACGGATAGAACCAGATTGAACCGGTTTAAACCGGTTTAAGGTGGATAAAACCGGATTGAACTGGTTTAAACAGGATAAAACCGAATTGAACCGGTTTAAAATGGTTTACACAGGATAAAACCACATTGAACCGGTTTAAACCGGATAAAACCGGACCGATCCGGTTTAAACCGGTTTAAAACGGATAAAACAGGATAGAACTGCTTTAAAGCGGATAGAAAGGGACTGAACCGGTTTAAACCAGATTAAACCGGATACAACCGGATTGAACCGGTTTAAAGCGGTTTGAACCGTATAGAACCGGATTGAACCGGTTAAAACCGGATAAACCCGGATTGAACCAGTTTGAACCGGTTTAAACCGGATAGATCGGTTTAAACCGGATAAAACAGGATTGAACCGGTTTAAACCGGATAAAACGGGATTGAACCGGCTTAAACCGGTTTAAACCGGATAGAACCAGTTTAAACAGGATTAAACCGGATTGAACCAGTTTAAACATGATAAAACCGGATTGAACTGGTTTAAACCGGATAGAACCAGTTTAAACAGGATTAAACCGGATTGAACCGATTTAAACCGGATAAACCCGGATTGAACCGGTTTGAACCGGTTTAAACCGGATACTTCGGTTAAAACCGGATAAAACAGGATTGAACCGGTTTAAACCGGTTTAAACCGGATAGAACCGGTTTAAACAGGATTAAACCGGATTGAACCGGTTTAAACCGGATAAAACCGGATTGAACTGGTTTAAACCGGATAAAACCGGATTGAACCGGTTTAAACCGGTTTCAACCTTATTGAACCGTACTGAACTGGTTTAAACCAGATAAAACCGGATTGAACCAGTTTACACCAGATAAAACCGGATTGAACCGGTTTAAACCGGTTTAAACTGGATGATAACGGATTTAACCGGTATAAACCGGTTTAAACGGGAAAAAACCGGATTGAACCAGTTTAAACCGGTTTAAACCGGAGAAAACCGGATTGAACTGGTTTAAACTGGTTTAAATCGGATAGAAACGGATTTAACCGGTTTAAACCGGATAAACCCGGATTGAAGAGGTTTAAACCAGTTTAAACCGGATAGAACCGGATAGAACTGGTTTAAACCAGATAAAACCGGATTGAACCGGTTTAAACCGGTTTAAACCGGATAGAACCGGATAGAACTGGTTTAAACAGGATAAAACGGGATTGAACCGGTTTAAACGTGATTAAACCGGATAAAACCGGATTGAATTGTTTAAGCCGGTTTGAACCGTATAGAACCGGATTGAACGTGTTTAAACTGGATAAAACCGGATTGAACCGGTATAAACCGGATAAAACCAGATGGAAACGGTTTAAACGGGATAAAACTGGATTAAACCGGTTTAAACCAGAAAAACCGGATTGAACCTGTTTAAACTGCATAAAACTGGACTGAACCGGTTAAAACCGGATAAAACCGGATTCATACAGTTTAAACTGGTTTTAATAGAATAAAACCGGATAGATCCGTGTTGAACCGGATTGAACAGGTTTAAACCGGTTCAAATCGGATAAAACCGGATTGAACCGGTTTAAACCGGATAAAACCGGTTTAAACAGGATAGAACCACATTGAACCAGTTTAAACCGGTTTAAACCAGATAAAAGCGGATTGAACCGGTTTAAACAGGATAGAACCGGACTGAACCGGTTTAAACAGGTTTAAAGTGGATAAAACCGGATTGAACTGGTTTAAACAGGATAAAACCGGATTGAACCGGTTTAAACGTGATTAAACCGGATAAAACCGGATTGATCCGGTTTAGACTTGATAAAACCGGATTGAACCGGTTTAAACCGGTTTAAACAGGATAAAATCGGACTGAACCGGTTTAAACTGGTTTAAACTGGTTAAAAACGGATTGAACCGTTTTATACTTGATAAAACCGGATTGAACCAGTTTAAACCGGTTTAATCCGGATAAAAACGTATTGAACCGGTTTAAACTGGTTTAAACCGGATAAAACCGGATAGAAAAGGTTTAAACCGGGTAAAAACGGATAGAACCGTATTGAACCGGTTTAAAAAGGTTTAAACAGGATAAAACCGGCTTGAACCGGTTTAAACCGGATAAAAACGGATAGAACCGGATTGAACCGGTATAAACCGGATAAAACAAGATAGAACTGGTTTATAACGGATTGAACCGGATTGAACTGGTTTAAACCGGTTTAATCCGGATAAAACCGGGTTGAACCGGTTTAAACCAGATAAAACCGGATTGAACCGGTTTAAACCGTATGAAACCGGATAGAAATGGTTTAAACAGGTTTAATCCGGATAAAACCGTTTTGAACCGGTTTAAACGGGATAAAACCGGATTCAACAAGTTTAAACCGGTTTAAACCGGATAGAACCGGATAAAAACAGATTGAACTGGCTTATACCAGATAAAACCGGATTGAACCGGCTTAAACAGGTTTAAACCGGATAGAACCGGAAAGAACCGGTTTAAAACGTATAAAACTAGATTGAACAGGTTTAAACTGGTTTAAACCGGATAAAACCGAATTGAACCGGTTTAAACCAGTTTAAACCGGAGAAAACCGGACTGAACCGGTTTAAACCGGATAAAAACGGATTGTAACAGTTTAAACCGGTTTAAACCGGATAGAACCGGTTTAAACCGGATAAAACCGGATTGAACCAGATTGAACCAGTTTAAACCGGTTTAAACCGGATAAAAACAGATTGAACCGGTTTATACCGGATAAAATCGGATTGAACCGGCTTAAACAGGTTTAAACAGGATAGAACCGGATAGAACCGGTTTAAAACGGATAAAAACTGATAGAACCAGACTGAACCCGTTTAAACCGGTTTAAGCCAGATGAAACCGGATAGAACCGGTTTAAACTGGATAAAATCGGATTGAACAAGTTTAAACCGGATTAAACCGGAAAGAACTGGTTTACACCGGATAGAAGATGATTGAACCGGTATAAACCGGATAGAACCGGATAGAACTGGTTTAAAGCAGATAGAAAGGGATTGAACCGTTTTAAACCGGTTTAAACCGGAGAAAACCAGATTGAACCAGTTTAAACCGGTTTAAACCGGATAAAACCGGATTGAATAAGTTTAAACCGGATTGAACCGGTTTGAACCGGTTAAAAACGGATAGAACCAGATTGAACCGGTTTAAACCGGTTTAAGTTGGATAAAACCGGATTGAACTGGTTTAAACAGGATAAAACCGGATTGAACCGGTTTAAACCGCATAAAACCAGATAGAACTGGTTTATAACGGATAGAACCGGATTGAACTGGTTTAAACCGGTTTAAACTGGATAAAACCGGTTTGAACCGGTTTAAACGTGATTAAACCGGATAAAACCGGATTGATCCGGTTTAGACTTGATAAAACCGGATTGAACCGGTTTAAACCAGTTTAAACAGGATAAAATCGGACTGAACCGGTTTAAACTGGTTTAAACTGGTTAAAAACGGATTGAACCGTTTTATACTTGATAAAACCGGATTGAACCAGTTTAAACCGGTTTAAACCGGATAGAAACGTATTGAACCGGTTTAAACTGGTTTAAACCGGATAAAACCGGATAGAAAAGGTTTAAACCGGGTAAAAACGGATAGAACCGTATTGAACCGGTTTAAAAAGTTTTAAACCGGATAAAAACTGATTGAACCGGTTCAAACCGGTTTAAACCGGATAAAACCGGCTTGAACCGGTTTAAACCGGATAAAAACGGATAGAACAGGATTGAACCGGTTTAAACCAGTTTAAACCAAATGAAAACAGATAGAACCGGTTTAAACCGGAGAGAACCAGATTAAACTAGTTTGAACCGGTTGAAACCGCTTTCAAACGGATAGAACCGGATTGAACCGGTTTAAACCGGTTTAAGGTGGATAAAACCGGATTGAACTGGTTTAAACAGGATGAAACCGAATTGAACCGGTTTAAAATGGTTTAAACAGGATAAAACCGCATTGAACCGGTTTAAACCGGATAAAACCGGACCGATCCGGTTTAAACCGGTTTAAAACAGATAAAACAGGATAGAACTGCTTTAAAGCGGATAGGAAGGGATTGAACCGGTTTAAACCAGATTAATCCAGATTAAACCGGATAAAACCCGATTGAACCGGTTTAAACCTGTTTAAACTGGATAAATCCGGATTGAACCGGTTTAAACCGGTTAGAACCGTATAGAACCGAATTGAACGTGCTTAAACCGGATAAAACCGGATTGAACTGGTTTAAACAGGATAAAACCGGATTGAACCGGTTTAAACCGGTTTAAACCGGATAGGAATAGATAGAACCGTTTTAAACCGGTTTAAACCGTATAAAACCGGATAGAAACGGTTTAAACCGGTTTAAACCGGATAGAACCGGATAGAACCGGTTTAAACCGGATAAAACCGGATTGAAAGGGTTCAAACTGGTTTAAACCGGTTTAAACTGGATAAAACCGGATAGAACCGGTTTAAAACGGATAAAACCGGATAAAACCGGCATGAACCATTTTAAACCGGTTGAAACCAGATAAAACCGGATTGAACCAGTTTAAACTGATTTAAACTGGATAAAAACAGATTGAACCGGTTTATACCGGATAAAATCAGATTGAACCGGCTTAAACAGGTTTAAACAGGATAGAACCAGATAGAACCGGTTTAAAACGGATAAAAACTGATAGAACCAGACTGAACCTGTTTAAACCGGTTTAAGCCAGATGAAACCGGATAGAACCGGTTTAAACTGGATAAAATCGGATTGAACCAGTTTAAACCGGATTAAACCGGAAAGAACCAGTTTACACCGGATAGAAGATGATTGAACCGGTATAAACCGGATAGAACCGGATAGAACTGGTTTAAAGCAGATAGAAAGGGATTGAACTGTTTTAAACCGGTTTAAACCGGATAAAACCAGATTGAACCGGTTTAAACCAGATAAAAACGGATAGAACCGGATTGAACCGGTTTAAACCGATTTAAACCAAATGAAACAAGATAGTACCGGTTTAAACCGGATAGAACCAGATTAAACCAGTTTGAACCGGTTGAAACCGGTTTCAAACGGATAGAACCGGATTTAACCGGTTTAAACTGGTTTAAGGTGGATAAAACCGGATTGAACTGGTTTAAACAGGATAAAACCGAATTGAACCGGTTTAAAATGGTTTAAACAGGATAAAACCGCATTGAACTGGTTTAAACCGGATAAAACCGGACCGATCCGGTTTAAACCGGTTTAAAACGGATAAAACAGGATAGAACTGCTTTAAGGCGGATAGGAAGGCACTGAACCGGTTTAAACCAGATTAATCCAGATTAAACCTGATAAAACCCGATTGAACCGGTTTAACCCTGTTAAAACTGGATAAATCCGGATTGAACCGGTTTAAACCGGTTAGAACCATATAGAACCGAATTGAACGTGTTTAAACCGGATAAAACCGGATTGAACCGGTTTAAACCGGTTTGAACCGTATAGAACAGGATTGATAGAGTTTAAACCGGATAAAACCGGATTGAACCGGTTTAAACCGGATAAAACCGGATGGAAACGGTTTAAACCGGATAGAACCGGATTGAACCGGTTTAAACCAGATAAAACCGGATTGAACCTGTTTAAACTGGATAAAACCGGACTGAACCGGTTAAAACCGGATAAAACCGGATTGATGCGGTTTAAACTGGTTTAAAAAGGATAAAACCGGATAGATCCGGGTTGAACCGGATTGAACCGGTTTAAACCGGTTTAAACCAGATAAAAGCGGATTGAACCGGTTTAAACAGGATAGAACGGACTGAACCGGTTTAAACAGGTTTAAAGTGGATAAAACCGGATTGAACTGGTTTAAACAGGATAAAACCGGATTGAACCGGTTTAAACCAGATAAAACCAGATAGAACTGGTTTATAACGGATAGAACCGGATTGAACTGGTTTAAACCGGTTTAAACCGGATAAAACCGGGTTGAACTGGTTTAAACCAGATAAAACCGGATTGAACCGGATTAAACCGGTTTAAACCGTATGAAACCAGATAGAACCGGTTTAAACAGGTTTAATCCGGATAAAACCGGATTGAACAGGTTTAAACGGGATAAAACCGGATTCAACAAGTTTAAACCGGTTTAAACCGGATAGAACCGGATAAAAACAGATTGAACTGGCTTATACCAGATAAAACAGGATTGAACCGGCTTAAACAGGTTTAAACCGGATAGAACCGGTTTCAAACGGATAAAACTAGATTTAACAGGTTTAAACTGGTTTAAACCGGATAAAACTGAATTGAACCGGTTTAAACCAGTTTAAACCGGAGAAAACCGGACTGAACCGGTTTAAACCGGATAAAAACGGATTGTAACAGTTTAAACCGGTTTAAGCCGGATAGAACCGCTTTAAACCGGATAAAACCGGATTGAACCAGTTAAACCGGTTTCAACCAGATAAAACCGCATTGAACCAATTTAAACCATATAAAACCGGATTGAACCGGTTTAAACCGGTTTAAACCGGATGAAACCGAATTGAACCGATTTAAACCAGATAAAACCGGATTGAACCAGTTTAAATCGGTTTAAACCGGATAGTACTAGATAGAACCGTTTTAAACTGGTTTAAAACATATAAAACCGGATAGAAACGGTTAAAACCGGTTTAAACCGGACAGAACCGGATAGAACCGGTTTAAACCGGATAAAATCGGATTGAACGGGTTCAAACTGGTTTAAACAGGTTTAAACTGGATAAAACCGGATAGAACAGGTTTCAACCGAAAGAAAAGCAGATTGTACCGGATTAAACCGGTTGAAACCGGATAAAACCGCATTGAACCGGTTAAAACAGTTTCAACCGGATAAAACCGGATTGAACCAGTTTAAACCGGTTTAAACCAGATAGAACCGGATAGAACCGGTTTAAACCGGATTAAAACGGATTGGATCGGTTTAAACCGTTTTTAACCGGACAGAACAGGATAGAACCAGTTTAAAACGGTTTAAACCGGATAGAACTGGATTGAACCGGTTTAAACCTGATATGACCGGTTTAAACCGGTTTAAACTGGATAGAACCGGATTGAACCGGTTTAAACCCCTTTAAACAGGATACAACCGGATTGAACCGGTTGAAACCGGATAGAACCGGATAGAACCGGATAGAACCGTATTGAACCGGTTGAAACTGGATAGAACCGGATTGAACCGGTTTAAACCGGATAGAACCGGATAGAACCGGATTGAACTGGTTGTAACCGGATAGAACCGGATTGAACCAGTTTAAACCAGATAAAACCGGATTGAACCGGTTAAACCGGTTTCAACCGGATAAAACCGGATTGAACCAGTTTAAACCAGATAAAACCGGATTGAACCTGTTTAAACTGGTTTAAACCGGATGAAACCGGATAGAACCAGATTGAACCAGTTTAAACCGGTTTAAACCAGATGAAACCGGATAGAACCTGTTTAAACTGGATAAAATCGGATTGAACCAGTTTAAATCGGATTAAAACGGAAAGAACCGGTTTACACCGGATAGAAGAGGATTGAACCGGTATAAACCAGATAGAACCGGATTACACCGGTTCCAACCGGTTTAAACCAGATAAAACCGGATAGAACCGGTTTAAACCGGATAAAACCGGATCGATCCGGTTTAAACCGGTTTAAACCGGATAAAACAGGATAGAACTGCTTTAAAGCGGATAGAAAGAGACTGAACAGGTTTAAACCGGATTAAACCGGATTAAACCGGATAAAACCAGATTGAACCGGTTTAAACCTGTTTAAACTGGATAAAACTGGATTGAACTGGTTTAAACCAGTTTGAACCGTATAGAACCGGATTGAACGTGTTTAAACCGGAGAAAATAGGATTGAACCGGTTTAAACCGGATAAAACCAGGTGGAAACGGTTTAAACCGGATAGAACCGTATTGAACCGGTTTAAACCAGAAAAACCGGATTGAACCTGTTTAAACTGGATAAAACCGGACTGAACCGGTTAAAACCGGATAAAACCGGATTGATGCGGTTTAAACTGCTTTTAATAGGATAAAACCGGATAGATCCTGGTTGAACCGGATTGAACCAGCCGGTTCAAATCGGATAGAACCGGATTGAACCGGTTTAAACTGGTTTAAACCAAATGAAACCAGATAGAACCGGTTTAAACCGGATAGAACCAGATTAAAGCAGTTTGAACCGGTTGAAACCGGTTTCAAATGGATAGAACCGGATTGAACCAGTTTAACCTGGTTTAAGGTGGATAAAACCGGATTGAACTGGTTTAAACAGGATAAAAACGAATTGAACCGGTTTAAAATGGTTTAAACAGGATAAAACCGCATTGAACCGGTTTAAACCGGATAAAACCGGACCGATGCGGTTTAAACCGGTTTAAAACGGATAAAACAGGATAGAACTGCTTTAAAGCGGATAGGAAGGGACTGAACCGGTTTAAACCAGATTAATCCAGATTAAACCAGATAAAACCCGATTGAACCGGTTTAAACCTGTTTAAACTGGATAAATCCGGATTGAACCGGTTTAAACCGGTTAGAACCGTATAGAACCGAATTGAACGTGTTTAAACCGGATAAAACCGGATTGAACCAGTTTAAACCGGATAAAACCGGATGGAAACGGTTTAAACCGGATAGAACCGGATTGAACCGGTTTAAACCAGAAAAACCGGATTGAACCTCTTTAAACTGGATAAAACCGGACTGAACCGGTTAAAACCAGATAAAACGGGATTGATGCGGTTTAAACTGGTTTAAAACGGATAAAACCGGACAGATCCGGGTTGAACCGGATTGAACCGGTTTAAACCGGTTTAAACCATATAAAAGCGGATTGAACCGGTTTAAACAGGATAGAACGGACTGAACCGGTTTAAACAGGTTTAAAGTGGATAAAACCGGATTGAACTGGTTTAAACAGGATAAAACCGGATAAAACCGGGTTGAACCGGTTTAAACCAGATAAAACCGGATTGAACCGGTTTAAACCGGTTTAAACCGTATGAAACCGGATATAACCGGATAAAAACAGATTGAACTGGCTTATACCAGATAAAACCGGATTGAACCGGCTTAAACAGGTTTAAACCGGATAGAACCGGATAGAACCGGTTTAAAACGGATAAAACTAGATTGAACAGGTTTAAACTGGTTTAAACCAGATAAAACCGAATTGAACCGGTTTAAACCAGTTTAAACCGGAGAAAACCGGACTGAACCGGTTTAAACAGGATAAAAACGGATTGTACCAGATTAAACCGGTTTAAACCGGATAGAACCGGTTTAAACCGGATAAAACCGGATTGAACCGGTTAAACCGGTTTCAACCAGATAAAACGGCATTGAACCAGTTTAAACCATATAAAACCGGATTGAACCGGTTTAAACCGGTTTAAACAGGATGAAACCGAATTGAACCGGTTTAAACCAGATAAAACCGGATAGAAACGGTTTAAACCGGTTTAAACCGGATAGAACCGGATAGAACCGGTTTAAACCGGATAAAACCGGATTGAACGGGTTCAAACTGGTTTATACCGGTTTAAACTGGATAAAACCGGATAGAACCGGTTTAAACCGGATAAAACCGGATAAAACCGGCATGAACCAGTTTAAACCGGTTGAAACCGGATAAAACCGGATTGAACCAGTTTAAACCGGTTTAAACCAGATAAAAACAGATTGAACCGGTTTATACCGGATAAAATCGGATTGAACCGGCTTAAACAGGTTGAAACAGGATAGAACCAGATAGAACCGGTTTAAAACGGATAAAAACTGATAGAACCAGACTGAACCCGTTTAAACCGATTTAAGCCAGATGAAACAAGATAGAACCGGTTTAAACTGGATAAAATCGGATTGAAGCAGTTTAAACCGGATTAAACCGGAAAGAACCAGTTTACAACCGATAGAAGATGACTGAACCGGTATAAACCGGATAGAACCGGATAGAACTGGTTTAAAGCAGATAGAAAGGGATTGAAACGTTTTAAACCGGTTTAAACCGGATAAAATCAGATTGAACCAGTTTAAACCGGTTTAAACTGGATAAAACCGGATTGAACCGGTTTAAACCGGATAAAACCGGATTGAACCGGTTTAAACCGGTGTGAACCGTATAGAACCGGATTGAACGTGTTTAAACCGGAATAAACCGGATTGAACCGGTTTAAACCGGATAAAACCGGATGGAAACCATTTAAACTGGATAGAACTGGATTGAACCGGTTTAAACCAGAAAAACCGGATTGAACCTGTTTAAACCGGATAAAACCGGACTGAATAAGTTTAAACTGGATTGAACCGGTTTAAACCGGTTTAAGGTGGATAAAACCGGATTGAACTGGTTTAAACAGGATAAAACCGAATTGAACCAGTTAAAAATGGTTTAAACAGGATAAAACCGCATTGAACCGGTTTAAACCGGATAAAACCGGATCGATCCAGTTTAAACCGGTTTAAACCAGATAAAACAGGATAGAACTGCTTTAAAGCAGATACAAAGGGACTGAACCGGTTTAAACCGGATTAAACCGAATTAAACCGGTTAAAACCAGATTGAACTGGTTTAAACCTGTTTAAACTGGATAAAACCGGATTGAACTGGTTTAAACCAGTTTGAACTGTATAGAACCGGATTGAACGTGTTTAAACCGGATAAAACCGGATTGAACCGGTTTAAACCGGTTTGAACCGTATAGAACCGGATTGAACGTGTTTAAACCGGATAAAACCGGATTGAACTGGTTTAAAACGGATAAAACCAGATGGAAACGGTTTAAACCGGATAAAACCGGATTGAACCGGTTTAAACCAGAAAAACCGGATTGAACCTGTTTAAACTGCATAAACTGGACTGAACCGGTTAAAACCGGATAAAACCGGATTCATGCGGTTTAAACTGGTTTTAAAAGGATAAAACCGGATAGATACGTGTTGAACCGGATTGAACAGGTTTAAACCGGTTCAAATCGGATAAAACCGGATTGAACCGGTTTAAACCAGATAAAACCGGTTTAAGCAGGATAGAACCAGATTGAACCAGTTTAAACCGGATTAAAACAGATAAAAGCGGATTGAACCGGTTTAAACAGGATAGAACCGGACTGAACCGGTTTAAACAGGTTTAAAGTGGATAAAACCGGATTGAACTGGTTTAAACAGGATAAAACCGGATTGAACCGGTTTAAACCGGATAAAACCAGATAGAACTGGCTTATAACGGATAGAACCGGATTGAACTGGTTTAAACTGGTTTAAATTGGATAAAACCGGGTTGAACCGGTTTAAACGTGATTAAACCGGATAAAACTGGATTGATCCGGTTTAGACTTGATAAAACCGGATTGAACCGGTTTAAACCAGTTTAAACAGGATAAAATCGGTCTGAACCGGTTTAAACTGGTTTAAACTGGTTAAAAACGGATTGAACCGTTTTATACTTGATTAAACCGGATTGAACCAGTTTAAACCGGTTTAAACCGGATAAAAACGTATTGAACCGGTTTAAACTGGTTTAAACCGGATAAAACCGGATAGAAAAGGTTTAAACCGGGTAAAAACGGATAGAACCGTATTGAACCGGTTTAAAAAGGTTTAAACCGGATAAAAACTGATTGAACCGGTTCAGACCGGTTTAAGGTGGATAAAACCAGATTAAACCGGATTAAACCAGATACAACCGGATTGAACCGGTTTAAAGCGGTTTGTACCGTATAGAACCGGATTGAACGTGTTTAAACTGGATAAAACCGGATCGAACCAGTTTAAACCGGTTTGTACCGTATAGAACCGGATTGAAAGTGTTTAAACCGGATAAAATCGGATTGAACCGGTTTAAACCGGATAAAACCGGATGGAAACGGTTTTAAACCGGATAGAACCGGATTGAACCGGTTTAAACCAGAAAAACCGGATTGAACCTGTTTAAACTGGATAAAACCTGACTGAACCGGTTAAAACCGGATAAAACCGGATTGATGCGGTTTTAAACTGGTTTAAATAGGATAAAACTGGATAGATCCGGGTTGAACCGGATTGAACCGGATAAAACAGGATAGAACTGCTTTAAAGCGGATAGAAAGAGTTTGAACCGGTTTAAAGCGGATTGAACCGGTTTAAACCGGTTTGAACCGTATAGAACCGGATTGAACGTGTTTAAACCGGATAGAACCAAATTGAACCGGTTTAAACCAGAAAAACCGGATTGAACCTGTTTAAACTGGATAAAACCGGACTGAACCAGTTAAAACCGGATAAAACCGGATTGATCCGGTTTGAACTGGTTTAAATAGGATAAAACCGGATTGAACCGGTTTAAACCGGATAAAAACTGATAGAACCAGACTGAACCGGTATAAACCGGTTTAAGCCAGATGAAACCGGATAGAACCGGTTTAAACTGGATAAAATCGGTTTGAACCAGTTTAAACCGAATTAAACTGGAAAGAACCGGTTTACACTGGATAGAACAGGATTGAACCGGTATAAACCGGATAGAACAGGATTGAACCGGTTTAAACTGGTTTAAACCGGATAGAACCAGATGGAACCGGTTTAAACCGGTTTAAACTAAATGAAACCAGATAGAACCGGTTTAAACCGGATAGAACCAGATTAAACCGGTTTGAACCGGTTGAAAGCGGATAAAAACGGACTGATCCGGTTTAAAACGGTTTAAACCGGATTGAACAGGTTTAAACCGGTTGAAACCGGATAAAACCGGATTGAACCAGTTTAAACCGGTTTAAACCGGATAAAAACAGATTGAACCGGTTTATACCGGATAAAATCGGATTGAACCGGCTTAAACAGGTTTAAACAGGATAGAACCGGATAGAACCGGTTTAAAACGGATAAAAACTGATCGAACCAGACTGAACCCGTTTAAACCGGTTTAAGCCAGATGAAACCGGATAGAACCGTTTTAAACTGGATAAAATCGGATTGAACCAGTTTAAACCGGATTAAACCGGAAAGAACCGGTTTACACCGGATAGAATATGATTGAACCGGTATAAACCGGATAGAACCGGATAGAACTGGTTTAAAGCAGATAGAAAGGGATTGAACCGTTTTAAACCGGTTTAAACCGGATAAAACCAGATTGAACCAGTTTAAACCGGTTTAAACTGGATCAAACCGGATTGAACCGGTTTAAACCGGATAAAACCGGATTGAACTGGTTTAAACCGGTGTGAACCGTATAGAACCGGATTGAACGTGTTTAAACCGGAAAAAACCGGATTGAACCGGTTTAAACCGGATAAAACCCGATGGAAACCGTTTAAACTGGATAGAACTGGATTGAACCGGTTTAAACCAGAAAAACCGGATTGAACCTGTTTAAACCGGATAAAACTGGACTGAACCGGTTTAAACTGGATAAAACCGGATTGATCCGGTTTAAACTGGTTTAAAACGGATAAAACCGGATAGAACCGGGTTGAACCAGATTGAAGCGGTTTAAACTGGTTTAAACCAGAAAAAACCGGATAGAACAGGTTTAAACCGAAAGAAAAGCAGATTGTACCGGATTAAACCGGTTTAAACCAGATAAAACCGGATTGAATAAGTTTAAACCGGATTGAACCGGTTTGAACCGGTTAAAAACGGATAGAACCAGATTGAACCGGTTTAAACCGGTTTAAGGTGGATAAAACCGGATTGAACTGGTTTAAACAGGATAAAACCGAATTGAACCGGTTTAAAATGGTTTACACAGGATAAAACCACATTGAACCGGTTTAAACCGGATAAAACCGGACCGATCCGGTTTAAACCGGTTTAAAACGGATAAAACAGGATAGAACTGCTTTAAAGCGGATAGAAAGGGACTGAACCGGTTTAAACCAGATTAAACCGGATACAACCGGATTGAACCGGTTTAAAGCGGTTTGAACCGTATAGAACCGGATTGAACGTGTTTAAACCGGATAAAACTGGATTGAACCGGTTTGAACCTGTTTAAACCGGATAGATCGGTTTAAACCGGATAAAACAGGATAGAACCGGCTTAAACCAGTTTAAACCGGATAGAACCAGTTTAAACAGGATTAAACCGGATTGAACCGGTTTAAACAGGATAAAACCGGATTGAACCGGTTTAAATTGGATAGAACCGGATTGAACCGGTTAAAACCGGATAAACCCGGATTGAACCAGTTTGAACCGGTTTAAACCGGATAGATCGGTTTAAACCGGATAAAACAGGATTGAACCGGTTTAAACCGGATAAAACGGGATTGAACCGCCTTAAACCGGTTTAAACCGGATAGAACCAGTTTAAACAGGATTAAACCGGATTGAACCAGTTTAAACATGATAAAACCGGATTGAACTGGTTTAAACCGGATAGAACCAGTTTAAACAGGATTAAACCGGATTGAACCGATTTAAACCGGATAAACCCGGATTGAACCGGTTTGAACCGGTTTAAACCGGATACATCGGTTAAAACCGGATAAAACAGGATTGAACCGGTTTAAACCGGTTTAAACCGGATAGAACCGGTTTAAACCGGTTTCAACCTTATTGAACCGTACTGAACTGGTTTAAACCAGATAAAACCGGATTGAACCCTTTTAAACCAGTTTAAACTGGATAGAACTGGATAGAATGGGTTCAAACCGGATAAAACCGGATTTAACCAGTATAAACCGGTTTAAACGGGAAAAAACCGGATTGAACCAGTTTAAACCGGTTTAAACCGGAGAAAACCGGATTGAACTGGTTTAAACTGGTTTAAATCGGATAGAAACGGATTTAACCGGTTTAAACCGGATAAACCCAGATTGAACAGGTTTAAACCAGTTTAAACTGGATAGAACCGGATAGAACTGGTTTAAACCGGATAAAACCGGATTGAACCGGTTTAAACCGGTTTAAACCGGATAGAACCGGATAGAACTGGTTTAAACAGGATAAAACGGGATTGAACCGGTTTAAACCGGATAGAACCGGTTTAAACCAGTTTAAACTGGATAGAACCGGATATAACCGGTTGAAACCGGATAAAACCGCATTGAACCAGTTAAAACAGTTTCAACCGGATAAAACCGGATTGAACCAGTTTAAACCAGATGAAACCGGATTTAACCGGTTTAAACCGGTTTAAACCGGATAAAACCGGATTGAACCAGTTTAAACCGGTTTAAACCAGATAGAACCGGATAGAACCGGTTTAAACCGGATTAAAACGGATTGGATCGGTTTAAACCGGTTTTAACCGTACAGAACAGGATAGAACCAGTTTAAAACGGTTTAAACCGGATAGAACCGGATTGAACCGGTTTAAAACTGATATGACCGGTTTAAACCGGTTTAAACTGGATAGAACCGGATTGAACCGGCTTAAACCCCTTTAAACAGGATACAACCGGATTGAACCAGTTGAAACCGGATAGAACCGGATTGAACCGGATAAAACCAGATTGAACTGGTTTAAACCTGTTTAAACTGGATAAAACCGGATTGAACTGGTTTAAACCAGTTTGAACTGTATAGAACCGGATTGAACGTGTTTAAACCGGATAAAACCGGATTGAACCGGTTTAAACCGGTTTGAACCGTATAGAACCGGATTGAAAGTGTTTAAACCGGATAAAACCGGATTGAACCGGTTTAAACCGGATAAAACCAGATGGAAACGGTTTAAACCGGATAAAACCGGATTGAACCGGTTTAAACCAGAAAAACCGGATTGAACCTGTTTAAACTGCATAAAACTGGACTGAACCGGTTAAAACCGGATAAAACCGGATTCATGCGGTTTAAACTGGTTTTAATAGGATAAAACCGGATAGATCCGTGTTGAACCGGATTGAACAGGTTTAAACCGGTTCAAATCGGATAAAACCGGATTGAACCGGTTTAAACCGGATAAAACCGGTTTAAACAGGATAGAACCAGATTGAACCAGTTTAAACCGGTTTAAACCAGATAAAAGCGGATTGAACCGGTTTAAACAGGATAGAACCTGACTGAAGCGGTTTAAACAGGTTTAAATTGGATAAAACCGGATTGAACTGGTTTAAACAGGATAAAACCGGATTGAACCGGTTTAAACCGCATAAAACCAGATAGAACTGGTTTATAACGGATAGAACCGGATTGAACTGGTTTAAACCGGTTTAAACTGGATAAAACCGGGTTGAACCGGTTTAAACGTGATTAAACCGGATAAAACCGGATTGATCCGGTTTAGACTTGATAAAACCGGATTGAACCGGTTTAAACCGGTTTAAACAGGATAAAGTCGGACTGAACCGGTTTAAACTGGTTTAAACTGGTTAAAAACGGATTGAACCGTTTTATACTTGATAAAACCGGATTGAACCAGTTTAAACCGGTTTAATCCGGATAAAACCGGGTTGAACCGGTTTAAACGGGATAAAACCGGACTGAACCGGTTTAAACCGTATGAAACCGGATAGAACCGGTTTAAACAGGTTTAATCCGGATAAAACCGTTTTGAACCGGTTTAAACGGGATAAAACCGGATTCAACAAGTTTAAACCGGTTTAAAACGGATAGAACCGGATAAAAACAGATTGAACTGGCTTATACCGGATAAAACCGGATTGAACCGGCTTAAACAGGTTTAAACCGGATAGAACCGGAAAGAACCGGTTTAAAACGTATAAAACTAGATTGAACAGGTTTAAACTGGTTTAAACCGGATAAAACCGAATTGAACCGGTTTAAACCAGTTTAAACCGGAGAAAACCGGACTGAACCGGTTTAAACCGGATAAAAACGGATTGTAACAGTTTAAACCGGTTTAAACCGGATAGAACCGGTTTAAACCGGATAAAACCGGATTGAACCAGATTGAACCAGTTTAAACCGGTTTAAACCGGATAAAAACAGATTGAACCGGTTTATACCGGATAAAATCGGATTGAACCGGCTTAAACAGGTTTAAACAGGATAGAACCGGATAGAACCGGTTTAAAACGGATAAAAACTGATAGAACCAGACTGAACCCGTTTAAACCGGTTTAAGCCAGATGAAACCGGATAGAACCGGTTTAAACTGGATAAAATCGGATTGAACCAGTTTAAACCGGATTAAACCGGAAAGAACCGGTTTACACTGGATAGAAGATGATTGAACCGGTATAAACCGGATAGAACCGGATAGAACTGGTTTAAAGCAGATAGAAAGGGATTGAACCGTTTTAAACCGGTTTAAACCGGAGAAAACCAGATTGAACCAGTTTAAACCAGTTTAAACTGGATAAAACCGGATAGAACCGGTTTAAACAGGTTTAAACCGGATAAAACCGGATTGAACCGGTTTAAACGGGATAAAACCGCATTCAACAATTTTAAACCGGTTTAAACCGTATGAAACCGGATAGAACCGGTTTAAACAGGTTTAATCCGGATAAAACCGGATTGAACCGGTTTAAACGGGATAAAACCGCATTCAACAATTTTAAACCGGTTTAAACTGGATAGAACCGGATAAAAACAGATTGATCTGGTTTATAACGGATAAAACCGGATTGAACCGGCTTAAACAGCTTTAAACCGGATAGAACCGGATAGAACCGGTTTAAAACGGATAAAACTAGATTGAACAGGTTTAAACTGGTTTAAACCGGATAAAACCGAATTGAACCGGTTTAAACCAGTTTAAACCGGAGAAAACCGGACTGAACCAGTTTAAACCGGATAAAAATGGATTGTAACAGTTTAAACCGGTTTCAACCGGATAGAACCGGTTTAAACCGGATAAAAACGGATTGAACCGGTTAAACCGGTTTCAACCAGATAAAACCGCATTGAAACAGTTTAAACCATATAAAACCGGATTGAACCGGTTTAAACCGGTTTAAACCGGATAAAACCGGATTGAAAGGGTTCAAACTGGTTTAAACCGGTTTAAACTGGATAAAACCGGATAGAACCGGTTTAAAACGGATAAAACCGGATAAAACCGGCATGAACGATTTTAAACCGGTTGAAACCGGATAAAACCGGATTGAACCAGTTTAAACTGATTTAAACCGGATAAAAACAGATTGAACCGGTTTATACCGGATAAAATCAGATTGAACCGGCTTAAACAGGTTTAAACAGGATAGAACCGGATAGAACCGGTTTAAAACGGATAAAAACTGATAGAACCAGACTGAACCCTTTTAAACCGGTTTAAGCCAGATGAAACCGGATAGAACCGGTTTAAACTGGATAAAATCGGATTGAACCAGTTTAAACCGGATTAAACCGGAAAGAACCGGTTTACACCGGATAGAAGATGATTGAACCGGTATAAACCGGATAGAACCGGATAGAACTGGTTTAAAGCAGATAGAAAGGGATTGAACCGTTTTAAACTGGTTTAAACCGGATAAAACCAGATTGAACCAGTTTAAACCGGTTTAAACTGGATAAAACCGGATTGAACCGGTTTAAACCAGATAAAACCGGATTGAACCGGTTTAAACCGGTGTGAACCGTATAGAACCGGATTGAACGTGTTTAAACCGGAAAAAACCGGATTGAACCGGTTTAAACCGGATAAAACCGGATGGAAACCGTTTAAACTGGATAGAACTGGATTGAACCGGTTTAAACCAGAAAAACCGGATTGAACCTGTTTAAACCGGATAAAACCGGACTGAACCGGTTTAAACTGGATAAAACCGGATTGATCCGGTTTAAACTGGTTTAAAATGGATAAAACCGGATAGAACTGGGTTGAACCAGATTGAAGCGGTTTAAACCGGTTTAAACCAGAAAAAAACGGATAGAACAGGTTTAAACCGAAAGAAAAGCAGATTGTACCGGATTAAACCGGTTTAACCGGATAAAACCGGATTGAATAAGTTTAAACCGGATTGAACTGGTTTGAACCGGTTAAAAACGGATAGACCTGGATTGAACCGGTTTAAACCGGTTTAAGTTGGATAAAACCGGATTGAACTGGTTTAAACAGGATAAAACCGGATTGAACCGGTTTAAACCGGATAAAACCGGATTGAACCGGTTTAAACCGGTTTCAACCTTATTGAACCGTACTGAACTGGTTTAAACCAGATAAAACCGGATTGAACCCTTTTAAACCAGTTTAAACTGGATAGAACCGGATAGAATGGGTTCAAACCGGATAAAACCGGATTTAACCGGTATAAACCGGTTTAAACGGGAAAAAACCGGATTGAACCAGTTTAAACCGGTTTAAACCGGAGAAAACCGGATTGAACTGGTTTAAACTGGTTTAAATCGGATAGAAACGGATTTAACCGGTTTAAACCGGATAAACCCAGATTGAACAGGTTTAAACCAGTTTAAACTGGATAGAACCGGATAGAACTGGTTTAAACCGGATAAAACCGGATTGAACCGGTTTAAACCGGTTTAAACCGGATAGAACCGGATAGAACTGGTTTAAACAGGATAAAACGGGATTGAACCGGTTTAAACCGGATAGAACCGGTTTAAACCAGTTTAAACTGGATAGAACCGGATATAACCGTTTGAAACCGGATAAAACCGCATTGAACCAGTTAAAACAGTTTCAACCGGATAAAACCAGATTGAACCAGTTTAAACCAGATGAAACCGGATTTAACCGGTTTAAACCGGTTTAAACCGGATAAAACCGGATTGAACCAGTTTAAACCGGTTTAAACCAGATAGAACCGGATAGAACCGGTTTAAACCGGATTAAAACGGATTGGATCGGTTTAAACCGGTTTTAACCATACAGAACAGGATAGAACCAGTTTAAAACGGTTTAAACCGGATAGAACCGGATTGAACCGGTTTAAACCTGATATGACTGGTTTAAACCGGTTTAAACTGGATAGAACCGGATTGAACCGGCTTAAACCCCTTTAAACAGGATACAACCGGATTGAACCAGTTGAAACCGGATAGAACCGGATTGAACCGGATAAAACCAGATTGAACTGGTTTAAACCTGTTTAAACTGGATAAAACCGGATTGAACTGGTTTAAACCAGTTTGAACTGTATAGAACCGGATTGAACGTGTTTAAACCGGATAAAACCGGATTGAACCGGTTTAAACCGGTTTGAACCGTATAGAACCGGATTGAAAGTGTTTAAACCGGATAAAACCGGATTGAACCGGTTTAAACCGGATAAAACCAGATGGAAACGGTTTAAACCGGATAAAACCGGATTGAACCGGTTTAAACCAGAAAAACCGGATTGAACTTGTTTAAACTGCATAAAACTGGACTGAACCGGTTAAAACCGGATAAAACCGGATTCATGCGGTTTAAACTGGTTTTAATAGGATAAAACCGGATAGATCCGTGTTGAACCGGATTGAACAGGTTTAAACCGGATAAAACCGGTTTAAACAGGATAGAACCAGATTGAACCAGTTTAAACCGGTTTAAACCAGATAAAAGCGGATTGAACCGGTTTAAACAGGATAGAACCTGACTGAAGCGGTTTAAACAGGTTTAAATTGGATAAAACCGGATTGAACTGGTTTAAACAGGATAAAACCGGATTGAACCGGTTTAAACCGCATAAAACCAGATAGAACTGGTTTATAACGGATAGAACCGGATTGAACTGGTTAAAACCGGTTTAAACTGGATAAAACCGGGTTGAACCGGTTTAAACGTGATTAAACCGGATAAAACCGGATTGATCCGGTTTAGACTTGATAAAACCGGATTGAACCGGTTTAAACCGGTTTAAACAGGATAAAGTCGGACTGAACCGGTTTAAACTGGTTTAAACTGGTTAAAAACGGATTGAACCGTTTTATACTTGATAAAACCGGATTGAACCAGTTTAAACCGGTTTAATCCGGATAAAACCGGGTTGAACCGGTTTAAACCAGATAAAACCGGATTGAACCGGTTTAAACCGTATGAAACCGGATAGAACCGGTTTAAACAGGTTTAATCCGGATAAAACCGTTTTGAACCGGTTTTAACGGGATAAAACCGGATTCAACAAGTTTAAACCGGTTTAAAACGGATAGAACCGGATAAAAACAGATTGAACTGGCTTATACCGGATAAAACCGGATTGAACCGGCTTAAACAGGTTTAAACCGGATAGAACCGGAAAGAACCGGTTTAAAACGTATAAAACTAGATTGAACAGGTTTAAACTGGTTTAAACCGGATAAAACCGAATTGAACCGGTTTAAACCAGTTTAAACCGGAGAAAACCGGACTGAACCGGTTTAAACCGGATAAAAACGGATTGTAACAGTTTAAACCGGTTTAAACCGGATAGAACCGGTTTAAACCGGATAAAACCGGATTGAACCAGATTGAACCAGTTTAAACCGGTTTAAACCGGATAAAAACAGATTGAACCGGTTTATACCGGATAAAATCGGATTGAACCGGCTTAAACAGGTTTAAACAGGATAGAACCGGATAGAACCGGTTTAAAACGGATAAAAACTGATAGAACCAGACTGAACCCGTTTAAACCGGTTTAAGCCAGATGAAACCGGATAGAACCGGTTTAAACTGGATAAAATCGGATTGAACCAGTTTAAACCGGATTAAACCGGAAAGAACCGGTTTACACTGGATAGAAGATGATTGAACCGGTATAAACCGGATAGAACCGGATAGAACTGGTTTAAAGCAGATAGAAAGGGATTGAACCGTTTTAAACCGGTTTAAACCGGAGAAAACCAGATTGAACCAGTTTAAACCGGTTTAAACTGGATAAAACCGGATAGAACCGGTTTAAACAGGTTTAATCCGGATAAAACCGGATTGAACCGGTTTAAACGGGATAAAACCGCATTCAACAATTTTAAACCGGTTTAAACCGTATGAAACCGGATAGAACCGGTTTAAACAGGTTTAATCCGGATAAAACCGGATTGAACCGGTTTAAACGGGATAAAACCGCATTCAACAATTTTAAACCGGTTTAAACTGGATAGAACCGGATAAAAACAGATTGATCTGGTTTATAACGGATAAAACCGGATTGAACCGGCTTAAACAGCTTTAAACCGGATAGAACCGGATAGAACCGGTTTAAAACGGATAAAACTAGATTGAACAGGTTTAAACTGGTTTAAACCGGATAAAACCGAATTGAACCGGTTTAAACCAGTTTAAACCGGAGAAAACCGGACTGAACCAGTTTAAACCGGATAAAAATGGATTGTAACAGTTTAAACCGGTTTCAACCGGATAGAACCGGTTTAAACCGGATAAAAACGGATTGAACCGGTTAAACCGGTTTCAACGAGATAAAACCGCATTGAACCAGTTTAAACCATATAAAACCGGATTGAACCGGTTTAAACCGGTTTAAACCGGATAAAACCGGATTGAAAGGGTTCAAACTGGTTTAAACCGGTTTAAACTGGATAAAACCGGATAGAACCGGTTTAAAACGGATAAAACCGGATAAAACCGGCATGAACGATTTTAAACCGGTTGAAACCGGATAAAACCGGATTGAACCAGTTTAAACTGATTTAAACCGGATAAAAACAGATTGAACCGGTTTATACCGGATAAAATCAGATTGAACCGGCTTAAACAGGTTTAAACAGGATAGAACCGGATAGAACCGGTTTAAAACGGATAAAAACTGATAGAACCAGACTGAACCCGTTTAAACCGGTTTAAGCCAGATGAAACCGGATAGAACCGGTTTAAACTGGATAAAATCGGATTGAACCAGTTTAAACCGGATTAAACCGGAAAGAACCGGTTTACACCGGATAGAAGATGATTGAACCGGTATAAACCGGATAGAACCGGATAGAACTGGTTTAAAGCAGATAGAAAGGGATTGAACCATTTTAAACTGGTTTAAACCAGATAAAACCAGATTGAACCAGTTTAAACCGGTTTAAACTGGACAAAACCGGATTGAACCGGTTTAAACCAGATAAAACCGGATTGAACCGGTTTAAACCGGTGTGAACCGTATAGAACCGGATTGAACATGTTTAAACCGGAAAAAACCGGATTGAACCGGTTTAAACCGGATAAAACCGGATGGAAACCGTTTAAACTGGATAGAACTGGATTGAACCGGTTTAAACCAGAAAAACCGGATTGAACCTGTTTAAACCGGATAAAACCGGACTGAACCGGTTTAAACTGGATAAAACCGGATTGATCCGGTTTAAACTGGTTTAAAATGGATAAAACCGGATAGAACTGGGTTGAACCAGATTGAAGCGGTTTAAACCGGTTTGAACCAGAAAAAACCGGATAGAACAGGTTTAAACCGAAAGAAAAGCAGATTGTACCGGATTAAACCGGTTTAACCGGATAAAACCGGATTGAATAAGTTTAAACCGGTTTGAACCGGTTAAAAACGGATAGACCTGGATTGAACCGGTTTAAACCGGTTTAAGGTGGATAAAACCGGATTGAACTGGTTTAAACAGGATAAAACCGAATTGAACCGGTTTAAAATGGTTTAAATAGGATAAAACCACATTGAACCAGTTTAAACCGGATAAAACCGGACCGATCCGGTTTAAACCGGTTTAAAACGGATAAAACAGGATAGAACTACTTTAAAGCAGATACAAAGGGACTGAACCGGTTTAAACCGGATTAAACCGGATTAAACCGGATAAAACCAGATTGAACTGGTTATAACCTGTTTAAACTGGATAAAACCGGATTGAACTGGTTTAAACCAGTTTGAACTGTATA
Organism: Cynocephalus volans; assembly: GCF_027409185.1. Lineage (NCBI taxonomy): Eukaryota > Metazoa > Chordata > Mammalia > Dermoptera > Cynocephalidae > Cynocephalus > Cynocephalus volans. Next base: position 110,349,069 of record NC_084471.1, on the reverse strand, counting down.
GAACCGGATTGAACGTGTTTAAACCGGATAAAACCGGATTGAACCAGTTTAAACCAGAAAAACCGGATTGAACCTGTTTAAACTGCACAAAACTGGACTGAACCGGTTAAAACCGGATAAAACCGGATTCATGCGGTTTAAACTGGTTTTAATAGGATAAAACTGGATAGATCCGTATTGAAACGGATTGAACAGGTTTAAACCGGTTCAAATCGGATAAAACCGGATTGAACCGGTTTCAACCGGATAAAACCGGTTTAAACAGGATAGAACCAGATTGAACCAGTTTAAACCGGTTTAAACCAGATAAAAGCGGATTGAACCGGTTTAAACAGGATAGAACCGGACTGAACCGGTTTAAACAGGTTTAAAGTGGATAAAACCGGATTGAAGTGGTTTAAACAGGATAAAACCGGATTGAACCGGTTTAAACCGGATAAAACCAGATAGAACTGGTTTATAACGGATAGAACCGGATTGAACTGGTTTAAACCGGTTTAAACTGGATAAAACCGGGTTGAACCGGTTTAAACGTGATTAAACAGGATAAAACCGGATTGATCCGGTTTAGACTTGATAAAACCGGATTGAACCGGTTTAAACAGGTTTAAACAGGATAAAATCGGACTGAACCGGTTTAAACTGGTTTAAACTGGTTAAAAACGGATTGAACTGTTTTATACTTGATAAAACCGGATTGAACCAGTTTAAACCGGTTTAAACCGGATAAAAACGTATTGAACCGGTTTAAACTGGTTTAAACCGGATAAAACCGGATAGAAAAGTTTTAAACCGGGTAAAAACGGATAGAACCGTATTGAACTGGTTTAAAAAGGTTTAAACCAGATAAAAACTGATTGAACCGGTTCAAACCGGTTTAAACCGGATAAAACCGGCTTGAACCGGTTTAAACCAGATAAAAACGGATAGAACCGGATTGAACCAGTTTAAACCGGTTTAAACCAAATGAAACCAGATAGAACCGGTTTAAACCGGATAGAACCAGATTAAACCAGTTTGAACCGGTTGAAACCGGTTTCAAACGGATAGAACCGGATTGAACCGGTTTAAACTGGTTTAAGGTGGATAAAACCGGATTGAACTGGTTTAAACAGGATAAAACCGAATTGAACCGGTTTAAAATGGTTTAAACAGGATAAAACCGCATTGAACTGGTTTAAACCGGATAAAACCGGACCGATCCGGTTTAAACCGGTTTAAAACGGATAAAACAGGATAGAACTGCTTTAAGGCGGATAGGAAAGGACTGAACCGGTTTAAACCAGATTAATCCAGATTAAACCTGATAAAACCCGATTGAACCGGTTTAACCCTGTTAAAACTGGATAAATCCGGATTGAACCGGTTTAAACCGGTTAGAACCGTATAGAACCGAATTGAACGTGTTTAAACCGGATAAAACCGGATTGAACCGGTTTAAACCGGTTTGAACCGTATAAAACAGGATTGATAGAGTTTAAACCGGATAAAACCGGATTGAACCGGTTTAAACCGGATAAAACCGGATGGAAACGGTTTAAACCGGATAGAACCGGATTGAACCGGTTTAAACCAGATAAAACCGGATTGAACCTGTTTAAACTGGATAAAACCGGACTGAACCGGTTAAAACCGGATAAAACTGGATTGATGCGGTTTAAACTGGTTTAAAAAGGATAAAACCGGATAGATCCGGGTTGAACCGGATTGAACCGGTTTAAACCGGTTTAAACCAGATAAAAGCGGATTGAACCGGTTTAAACAGGATAGAACGGACTGAACCGGTTTAAACAGGTTTAAAGTGGATGAAACCGGATTGAACTGGTTTAAACAGGATAAAACCGAATTGAACCGGTTTAAACCAGATAAAACCAGATAGAACTGGTTTATGACGGATAGAACCGGATTGAACTGGTTTAAACCGGTTTAAACCGGATAAAACCGGGTTGAACTGGTTTAAACCAGATAAAACCGGATTGAACCGGATTAAACCGGTTTAAACCGTATGAAACCGGATAGAACCGGTTTAAACAGGTTTAATCCGGATAAAACCGGATTGAACAGGTTTAAACGGGATAAAACCGGATTCAACAAGTTTAAACCGGTTTAAACCGGATAGAACCGGATAAAAACAGATTGAACTGGCTTATACCAGATAAAACAGGATTGAACCGGCTTAAACAGGTTTAAACCGGATAGAACCGGATAGAACCGGTTTCAAATGGATAAAACTAGATTTAACAGGTTTAAACTGGTTTAAACCGGATAAAACTGAATTGAACCGGTTTAAACCAGTTTAAACCGGAGAAAACCGGACTGAACCGGTTTAAACCGGATAAAAACGGATTGTAACAGTTTAAACCGGTTTAAACCGGATAGAACCGCTTTAAACCGGATAAAACCGGATTGAACCGGTTAAACCGGTTTCAACCAGATACAACCGCATTGAACCAATTTAAACCATATAAAACCGGATTGAACCGGTTTAAACCGGTTTAAACCGGATGAAACCGAATTGAACCGATTTAAACCAGATAAAACCGGATTGAACCAGTTTAAACCGGTTTAAACCGGATAGAACTAGATAGAACCGTTTTAAACTGGTTTAAACCATATAAAACCGGATAGAAACGGTTAAAACCGGTTTAAACCGGACAGAACCGGATAGAACCAGTTTAAACCGGATAAAATCAGATTGAACGGGTTCAAACTGCTTTAAACCGGTTTAAACTGGATAAAACCGGATAGAACAGGTTTCAACCGAAAGAAAAGCAGATTGTACCGGATTAAACCTGTTGAAACCGGATAAAACCGCATTGAACCAGTTAAAACAGTTTCAACCGGATAAAACCGGATTGAACCAGTTTAAACCAGATGAAACCGGATTTAACCGGTTTAAACCGGTTTAAACCGGATAAAAACGGATTGAACCAGTTTAAACCGGTTTAAACCAGATAGAACCGGATAGAACCGGTTTAAACCGGATTAAAACGGATTGGATCGGTTTAAACCGTTTTTAACCGGACAGAACAGGATAGAACCAGTTTAAAACGGTTTAAACCGGATAGAACCGGATTGAACCGGTTTAAACCTGATATGACCGGTTTAAACCGGTTTAAACTGGATAGAACCGGATTGAACCGGTTTAAACCCCTTTAAACAGGATACAACCGGATTGAACCGGTTGAAACCGGATAGAACCGGATAGAACCGGATAGAACCGTATTGAACCGTTTGAAACTGGATAGAACCGGATTGAACCGGTTTAAACCGGATAGAACCGGATAGAACCGGATTGAACTGGTTGTAACCGGATAGAACCGGATTGAACCAGTTTAAACCAGATAAAACCGGATTGAACCGGTTAAACCGGTTTAAACCGGATAAAACCGGATTGAACCAGTTTAAACCAGATAAAACCTGATTGAACCTGTTTAAACTGGTTTAAACCGGATGAAACCGGATAGAACCAGATTGAACCAGTTTAAACCGGTTTAAACCAGATGAAACCGGATAGAACCTGTTTAAACTGGATAAAATCGGATTGAACCAGTTTAAATCGGATTAAAACGGAAAGAACCGGTTTACACCGGATAGAAGAGGATTGAACCGGTATAAACCCGATAGAACCGGATTGAACCGGTTCCAACCGGTTTAAACCAGATAAAACCGGATAGAACCGGTTTAAACCGGATAAAACCGGTTAGAACTGCTTTAAAACGGATAGAAAGGGACTGAACAGGTTTAAACCGGATTAAACCGGATTAAACCGGATAAAACCAGATTGAACCGGTTTAAACCTGTTTAAACTGGATAAAACTGGATTGAACTGGTTTAAACCAGTTTGAACCGTATAGAACCGGATTGAACGTGTTTAAACCGGAGAAAATAGGATTGAACCGGTTTAAACCGGATAAAACCAGATGGAAACGGTTTAAACCGGATAGAACCGTATTGAACCGGTTTAAACCAGAAAAACCGGATTGAACCTGTTTAAACTGGATAAAACCGGACTGAACCGGTTAAAACCGGATAAAACCGGATTGATGCGGTTTAAACTGCTTTTAATAGGATAAAACCGGATAGATCCTGGTTGAACCGGATTGAACCAGCCGGTTCAAATTGGATAGAACCGGATTGAACCGGTTTAAACTGGTTTAAACCAAATGAAACCAGATAGAACCGGTTTAAACCGGATAGAACCAGATTAAAGCAGTTTGAACCGGTTGAAACCGGTTTCAAATGGATAGAACCGGATTGAACCGGTTTAACCTGGTTTAAGGTGGATAAAACCGGATTGAACTGGTTTAAACAGGATAAAAACGAATTGAACCGGTTTAAAATGGTTTAAACAGGATAAAACCGCATTGAACCGGTTTAAACCGGATAAAACCGGACCGATCCGGTTTAAACCGGTTTAAAACGGATAAAACAGGATAGAACTGCTTTAAAGCGGATAGGAAGGGACTGAACCGGTTTAAACCAGATTAATCCAGATTAAACCAGATAAAACCCGATTGAACCGGTTTAAACCTGTTTAAACTGGATAAATCCGGATTGAACCGGTTTAAACCGGTTAGAACCGTATAGAACCGAATTGAACGTGTTTAAACCGGATAAAACCGGATTGAACCAGTTTAAACCGGATAAAACCGGATGGAAACGGTTTAAACCGGATAGAACCGGATTGAACCGGTTTAAACCAGAAAAACCGGATTGAACCTCTTTAAACTGGATAAAACCGGACTGAACCGGTTAAAACCAGATAAAACCGGATTGATGCGGTTTAAACTGGTTTAAAACGGATAAAACCGGATAGATCCGGGTTGAACCGGATTGAACCGGTTTAAACCGGTTTAAACCATATAAAAGCGGATTGAACCGGTTTAAACAGGATAGAACGGACTGAACCGGTTTAAACAGGTTTAAAGTGGATAAAACCGGATTGAACTGGTTTAAACAGGATAAAACCGGATAAAACCGGGTTGAACCGGTTTAAACCAGATAAAACCGGATTGAACCGGTTTAAACCGGTTTAAACCGTATGAAACCGGATAGAACCGGATAAAAACAGATTGAACTGGCTTATACCAGATAAAACCGGATTGAACCGGCTTAAACAGGTTTAAACCGGATAGAACCGGATAGAACCGGTTTAAAACGGATAAAGCTAGATTGAACAGGTTTAAACTGGTTTAAACCAGATAAAACCGAATTGAACCGGTTTAAACCAGTTTAAACCGGAGAAAACCGGACTGAACCGGTTTAAACAGGATAAAAACGGATTGTACCAGATTAAACCGGTTTAAACCGGATAGAACCGGTTTAAACCGGATAAAACCGGATTGAACCGGTTAAACCGGTTTCAACCAGATAAAACGGCATTGAACCAGTTTACACCATATAAAACCGGATTGAACCGGTTTAAACCGGTTTAAACAGGATGAAACCGAATTGAACCGGTTTAAACCAGATAAAACCGGATAGAAACGGTTTAAACCGGTTTAAACCGGATAGAACCGGATAGAACCGGTTTAAACCGGATAAAACCGGATTGAACGGGTTCAAACTGGTTTATACCGGTTTAAACTGGATAAAACCGGATAGAACCGGTTTAAACCGGATAAAACCGGCATGAACCAGTTTAAACCGGTTGAAACCGGATAAAACCGGATTGAACCAGTTTAAACCGGTTTAAACCAGATAAAAACAGATTGAACCGGTTTATACCGGATAAAATCGGATTGAACCGGCTTAAACAGTTTTAAACAGGATAGAACCAGATAGAACCGGTTTAAAACGAATAAAAACTGATAGAACCAGACTGAACCCGTTTAAACCGGTTTAAGCCAGATGAAACCAGATAGAACCGGTTTAAACTGGATAAAATCGGATTGAAGCAGTTTAAACCGGATTAAACCGGAAAGAACCAGTTTACACCCGATAGAAAATGACTGAACCGGTATAAACCGGATAGAACCTAATAGAACTGGTTTAAAGCAGATAGAAAGGGATTGAACCGTTTTAAACCGGTTTAAACCGGATAAAATCAGATTGAACCAGTTTAAACCGGTTTAAACTGGATAAAACCGGATTGAACCGGTTTAAACCGGATAAAACCGGATTGAACCGGTTTAAACCGGTGTGAACCGTATAGAACCGGATTGAACGTGTTTAAACTGGAAAAAACCGGATTGAACCGGTTTAAACCGGATAAAACCGGATGGAAACCGTTTAAACTGGATAGAACTGGATTGAACCGGTTTAAACCAGAAAAACCGGATTGAACCTGTTTAAACCGGATAAAACCGGACTGAACCGGTTTAAACTGGATAAAACCGGATTGATCCGGTTTAAACTGGTTTAAAACGGATAAAACCGGATAGAACCGGGTTGAACCAGATTGAAGCGGTTTAAACCGGTTTAAACCAGAAAAAACCGGATAGAACAGGTTTAAACCGAAAGAAAAGCAGATTGTACCGGATTAAACCGGTTTAAACCGGATAAAACCGGATTGAATAAGTTTAAACCGGATTGAACCGGTTTGAACCGGTTAAAAACGGATAGAACCAGATTGAACCGGTTTAAACCGGTTTAAGGTGGATAAAACCGGATTGAACTGGTTTAAACAGGATAAAACCGAATTGAACCGGTTTAAAATGGTTTACACAGGATAAAACCACATTGAACCGGTTTAAACCGGATAAAACCGGACCGATCCGGTTTAAACCGGTTTAAAACGGATAAAACAGGATAGAACTGCTTTAAAGCGGATAGAAAGGGACTGAACCGGTTTAAACCAGATTAAACCGGATACAACCGAATTGAACCGGTGTAAAGCGGTTTGAACCGTATAGAACCGGATTGAACGTGTTTAAACCGGATAAAACCGGATTGAACCGGTTTGAACCGGTTTAAACCGGATAGATCGGTTTAAACCGGATAAAACAGGATTGAACCGGCTTAAACCAGTTTAAACCGGATAGAACCAGTTTAAACAGGATTAAACCAGATTGAACTGGTTTAAACAGGATAAAACCGGATTGAACCGGTTTAAATCGGATAGAACCGGATTGAACCGGTTTAAACCGGATAAACCCGGATTGAACCGGTTTGAACCGGTTTAAACAGGATAGATCGGTTTAAACCCGATAAAACAGGATTGAACCGGTTTAAACCGGTTTAAAACGGATAGAACCGGTTTAAACAGGATTAAACCGGATTGAACCGGTTTAAACCGGATAAAACCGGATTGAACAGGTTTACACCGGATAAAACCGGATTGAACCGGTTTAAACCGGTTTCAAACTTATTGAACCTTACTGAACTGGTTTAAACCAGATAAAACCGTATTGAACCCTTTTAAACCAGTTTAAACTGGATAGAACCGGATAGAACGGGATCAAACCGGATAAAACCGGATTGAACCGGTTAAACCAGTTTCAACCAGATAAAACCGGATTGAACCGATTTACACCAGATAAAATCGGATTGAACCGGTTTAAACCGGTTTAAACCGGATGATACCGGATTTAACCGGTATAAACCGGTTTAAACGGGAAAAAACCGGATTGAACCAGTTTAAACCGGTTTAAACCGGAGAAAACCGGATTGAACTGGTTTAAACTGGTTTAAATCGAATAGAAACGGATTTAACCGGTTTAAACCGGATAAACCCGGATTGAACAGGTTTAAAACAGTTTCAACCGGATAAAATAGGATTGATCCAGTTTAAACCAGATGAAACCGGATTTAACCGGTTTAAACCGGTTTAAACCAGAAAGAACCGGATAGAACCGGTTTAAACCGGATTAAAACGGATTGGATCGGTTTAAACCGGTTTTAACCGGACAGAACAGGATAGAACCAGTTTAAACCGGTTTAAACTGGATAGAACCGGATTGAACCGGCTTAAACCCCTTTAAACAGGATACAACCGGATTGAACTGGTTGAAACCGGATAGAACCGGATTGAACCGGTTTAAACCGGATAGAACCGGATTGAACTGGATAGAACCGCATTGAACCGGTGGAAACTGGATAGAACCGGATTGAACCGGTTTAAACCGGATAGAACCGGATAGAACCGGATTGAACTGGTTGTAACCGGATAGAACCGGATTGAACCAGTTTAAACCAGATAAAACCGGATTGAACCGGTTAAACCGGTTTCAACCGGATAAAACCGGATTGAACCAGTTTAAACCAGATAAAACCGGATTGAACCGGTTTAAACCGGTTTAAACCGGATGAAACCGGATAGAACCAGATTGAACCAGTTTAAACCGGTTTAAACCAGATGAAACCGGATAGAACCTGTTTAAACTGGATAAAATCGGATTGAACCAGTTTAAATCGGATTAAAACGGAAAGAACCGGTTTACACCGGATAGAAGAGGATTGAACCGGTATAAAACAGATAGAACCGGATTGAACCGGTTCCAACCGGTTTAAACCAGATAAAACTGGATCGATCCGGTTTAAACTGGTTTAAACCGGATAAAACAGGATAGAACTGCTTTAAAGCGGATAGAAAGGGACTGAACCGGTTTAAACCGGATTAAACCGGATTAAACCGGATAAAACCAGATTGAACCAGTTCAAACCTGTTTAAACTGGATAAAACTGGATTGAACTGGTTTAAACCAGTTTGAACCGTATAGAACCGGATTGAACGTGTTTAAACCGCATAAAATAGGATTGAACCGGTTTAAACCGGATAAAACCAGATGGAAACGGTTTAAAACGGATAGAACCGTATTGAACCGGTTTAAACCAGAAAAACCGGATTGAACCTGTTTAAACTGGATTAAACCGGACTGAACCGGTTAAAACCGGATAAAACCGGATTGATGCGGTTTAAACTGGTTTTAATAGGATAAAACCGGATAGATCCGTGTTGAACCGGATTGAACCAGCTGGTTCAAATCGGATAAAACCGGATTGAACCGGTTTAATCCAGATAAAACCGGTTTAAACAGGATAAAACCAGATTGAACCAGTTTAAACCGGTTTAAACAAGATAAAAGCGGATTGAACCGGTTTAAACAGGATAGAACCGGACTGAACCGGTTTAAACAGGTTTAAAGTGGATAAAACCGGATGAACAGGTTTAAACAGGATAAAACCGGATTGATCAGGTTTAAACTGGATAAAACCAGATAGAACTGGTTTATAACGGATAGCACCGGATTGAACTGGTTTAAACTTGATAAAACCAGATTGAACCAGTTTAAACTGGTTTAAACCGGATAAAACCGGATTGAACCGGTTTAAACCGGATAAAACCGGATGGAAACCGTTTAAACTGGATAGAACTGGATTGAACCGGTTTAAACCAGAAAAACAGGATTGAACCTGTTTAAACCGCATAAAACCGGACTGAACCGGTTTAAACTGGATAAAACCAGATTGATCCGGTTTAAACTGGTTTAAACCGGATAAAACCGGATAGAACCGGGTTGAACCAGATTGAAGCGGTTTAAACCGGTTTAAACCAGATAAAACAGGATAGAACAGATTTAAACCAGAAAAAAGCAGATTGAACCGGATTAAACCAGTTTAAACCGGATAAAACCGGATTGAATAAGTTTAAACTGGATTGAACCGGTTTAAACCGGTTTAAAACGGATAGAACCGGATGGAACCGGTTTAAACCGGTTTAACGTGGATAAAACCGGATTGAACTGGTTTAAACAGGATAAAACCGAATTGAACCAGTTAAAAATGGTTTAAACAGGATAAAACCGCATTGAACCGGTTTAAACCGGATAAAACCGGATCGATCCGGTTTAAACCGGTTTAAACCAGATAAAACAGGATAGAACTGCTTTAAAGCAGATACAAAGGGACTGAACCGGTTTAAACCGGATTAAACCGAATTAAACCGGATAAAACCAGATTGAACTGGTTTAAACCTGTTTAAACTGGATAAAACCGGATTGAACTGGTTTAAAACGGATAAAACCAGATGGAAACGGTTTAAACCGGATAAAACCGGATTGAACCGGTTTAAACCAGAAAAACCGGATTGAACCTGTTTAAACTGCATAAAACTGGACTGAACCGGTTAAAACCGGATAAAACCGGATTCATGCGGTTTAAACTGGTTTTAAAAGGATAAAACCGGATAGATACGTGTTGAACCGGATTGAACAGGTTTAAACCGGTTCAAATCGGATAAAACCGGATTGAACCGGTTTAAACCGGATAAAACCGGTTTAAACAGGATAGAACCAGATTGAACCAGTTTAAACCGGTTTAAAACAGATAAAAGCGGATTGAACCGGTTTAAACAGGATAGAACCGGACTGAACCGGTTTAAACAGGTTTAAAGTGGATAAAACCGGATTGAACTGGTTTAAACAGGATAAAACGGGATTGAACCGGTTTAAACCGGATAAAACCAGATAGAACTGGCTTATAACGGATAGAACCGGATTGAACTGGTTTAAACTGGTTTAAATTGGATAAAACCGGGTTGAACCGGTTTAAACGTGATTAAACCGGATAAAACCGGATTGATCCGGTTTAGACTTGATAAAACCGGATTGAACCGGTTTAAACCAGTTTAAACAGGATAAAATCGGTCTGAACCGGTTTAAACTGGTTTAAACTGGTTAAAAACGGATTGAACCGTTTTATACTTGATAAAACCGGATTGAACCAGTTTAAACCGGTTTAAACCGGATAAAAACGTATTGAACCGGTTATAAAACCGGATAGAAAAGGTTTAAACCGGGTAAAAACGGATAGAACCGTATTGAACCGGTTTAAAAAGGTTTAAACCGGATAAAAACTGATTGAACCGGTTCAGACCGGTTTAAGGTGGATAAAACCAGATTAAACCGGATTAAACCAGATACAACCGGATTGAACCGGTTTAAAGCGGTTTGTACCGTATAGAACCGGATTGAACGTGTTTAAACCGGATAAAACCGGATTGAACCAGTTTAAACCGGTTTGTACCGTATAGAACCGGATTGAAAGTGTTTAAACCGGATAAAATCGGATTGAACCGGTTTAAACTGGATAAAACCAGATGGAAACGGTTTAAACCGGATAGAACCGGATTGAACCGGTTTAAACCAGAAAAACCGGATTGAACCTGTTTAAACTGGATAAAACCTGACTGAACCGGTTAAAACCGGATAAAACCGGATTGATGCGGTTTAAACTGGTTTAAATAGGATAAAACCGGATAGATCCGGGTTGAACCGGATTGAACCGGATAAAACAGGATAGAACTGCTTTAAAGCGGATAGAAAGAGTTTGAACCGGTTTAAAGCGGATTGAACCGGTTTAAACCGGTTTGAACCGTATAGAACCGGATTGAACGTGTTTAAACCGGATAGAACCAAATTGAACCGGTTTAAACCAGAAAAACCGGATTGAACCTGTTTAAACTGGATAAAACCGGACTGAACCAGTTAAAACCGGATAAAACCGGATTGATCCGGTTTGAACTGGTTTAAATAGGATAAAACCGGATTGAACCGGTTTAAACCGGATAAAAACTGATAGAACCAGACTGAACCGGTATAAACCGGTTTAAGCCAGATGAAACCGGATAGAACCGGTTTAAACTGGATAAAATCGGATTGAACCAGTTTAAACCGAATTAAACTGGAAAGAACCGGTTTACACTGGATAGAACAGGATTGAACCGGTATAAACCGGATAGAACAGGATTGAACCGGTTTAAACTGGTTTAAACTGGATAGAACCGGATGGAACCGGTTTAAACCGGTTTAAACTAAATGAAACCAGATAGAACCGGTTTAAACCGGATAGAACCAGATTAAACCGGTTTGAACCGGTTGAAAGCGGATAAAAACGGATTGATCCGGTTTAAAACGGTTTAAACCGGATTGAACAGGTTTAAACCGGTTGAAACCGGATAAAACCGGATTGAACCAGTTTAAACCGGTTTAAACCGGATAAAAACAGATTGAACCGGTTTATACCGGATAAAATCGGATTGAACCGGCTTAAACAGGTTTAAACAGGATAGAACCGGATAGAACCGGTTTAAAACGGATAAAAACTGATAGAACCAGACTGAACCCGTTTAAACCGGTTTAAGCCAAATGAAACCGGATAGAACCGTTTTAAACTGGATAAAATCGGATTGAACCAGTTTAAACCGGATTAAACCGGAAAGAACCGGTTTACACCGGATAGAAGATGATTGAACTGGTATAAACCGGATAGAACCGGATAGAACTGGTTTAAAGCAGATAGAAAGGGATTGAACCGTTTTAAACCGGTTTAAACCGGATAAAACCAGATTGAACCAGTTTAAACCGGTTTAAACTGGATCAAAACGGATTGAACCGGTTTAAACCGGATAAAACCGGATTGAACCGGTTTAAACCGCTGTGAACCGTATAGAACCGGATTGAACGTGTTTAAACCGGAAAAAACCGGATTGAACCGGTTTAAACCGGATAAAACCGGATGGAAACCGTTTAAACTGGATAGAACTGTATTGAACCGGTTTAAACCAGAAAAACCGGATTGAACCTGTTTAAACCGGATAAAACCGGACTGAACCGGTTTAAACTGGATAAAACCGGATTGATCCGGTTTAAACTGGTTTAAAACGGATAAAACCGGATAGAACCGGGTTGAACCAGATTGAAGCGGTTTAAACCGGTTTAAACCAGAAAAAACCGGATAGAACAGGTTTAAACCGAAAGAAAAGCAGATTGTACCGGATTAAACCGGTTTAAACCGGATAAAACCGGATTGAATAAGTTTAAACCGGATTGAACCGGTTTGAACCGGTTAAAAACGGATAGAACCAGATTGAACCGGTTTTAAACCGGTTTAAGGTGGATAAAACCGGATTGAACTGGTTTAAACAGGATAAAACCGAATTGAACCGGTTTAAAATGGTTTACACAGGATAAAACCACATTGAACCGGTTTAAACCGGATAAAACCGGACCGATCCGGTTTAAACCGGTTTAAAACGGATAAAACAGGATAGAACTGCTTTAAAGCGGATAGAAAGGGACTGAACCGGTTTAAACCAGATTAAACCGGATACAACCGGATTGAACCGGTTTAAAGCGGTTTGAACCGTATAGAACCGGATTGAACGTGTTTAAACCGGATAAAACTGGATTGAACCGGTTTGAACCGGTTTAAACCGGATAGATCGGTTTAAACCGGATAAAACAAGATAGAACCGGCTTAAACCAGTTTAAAACGGATTGAACCAGTTTAAACCGGTTTAAACCAGATAGAACCGGTTTAAACCGGATTAAAACGGATTGGATCGGTTTAAACCGGTTTTAACTGGACAAAACAGGATAGAACCAGTTTAAAACGGTTTATACCGGATAGAACCGGATTGAACCGGTTTAAACCTGATATGACCGGTTTAAACCGGTTTAAACTGGATAGAACCGAGTTGAACCGGTTTAAACGTGATTAAACCGGATAAAACCGGATTGATCCGGTTTAGACTTGATAAAACCGGATTGAACCGGTTTAAACCGGTTTAAACAGGATAAAATCGGACTGAACCGGTTTAAACTGGTTTAAACTGGTTAAAAACGGATTGAACCGTTTTATACTTGATAAAACCGGATTGAACCAGTTTAAACCGGTTTAATCCGGATAAAAACGTATTGAACCGGTTTAAACTGGTTTAAACCGGATAAAACCGGAAAGAAAAGGTTTAAACCGGGTAAAAACGGATAGAACCGTATTGAACCGGTTTAAAAAGGTTTAAACCGGATAAAAACTGATTGAACCGGTTCAAACCGGTTTAAACCAGATAAAACCGGCTTGAACCGGTTTAAACCGGATAAAAACGGATAGAACCGGATTGAACCGGTTTAAACCGGTTTAAACCAAATGAAACCAGATAGAACCGGTTTAAACCGGATAGAACCAGATTAAACCAGTTTGAACCGGTTGAATCTGGTTTCAAACGGATAGAACCGGATTGAACCGGTTTAAACCGGTTTAAGGTGGATAAAACCGGATTGAACTGGTTTAAACAGGATGAAACCAAATTGAACCGGTTTAAAATGGTTTAAACAGGATAAAACCGCATTGAACCGGTTTAAACCGGATAAAACCAAACCGATCCGGTTTAAACCGGTTTAAAACGGATAAAACAGGATAGAACTGCTTTAAAGCGGAGAGGAAGGGACTGAACCGGTTTAAACCAGATTAATCCAGATTAAACCGGATAAAACCCGATTGAACCGGTTTAAACCTGTTTAAACTGGATAAATCCAGATTGAACCGGTATAAACCGGGTAGAACCGTATAGAACCGAATTGAACGTTTTTAAACCGGATAAAACCGGATTGAACCGGTTTAAACCGGTTTGAATGGTATAGAACCGGATTGATACTGTTTCAACCGGATAAAACCGTATTGAACCGGTTTAAACCGGATAAAACCGGATGGAAATGGTTTAAACCGGATAGAACCGGATTGAACCGGTTTAAACCAGAAAAACCAGATTGAACCTGTTTAAACTGGATAAAACCGGACTGAACTGGTTTAAACCAGTTTGAACTGTATAGAACCGGATTGAACGTGTTTAAACCGGATAAAACCGGATTGAATTGTTTAAGCCGGTTTGAACCATATAGAACCGGATTGAACGTGTTTAAACCGGATAAAACCGGATTGAACCGGTTTAAACCGGATAAAACCAGATGGAAACGGTTTAAACCGGATAAAACCGGATTGAACCGGTTTAAACCAGAAAAACCGGATTGAACCTGTTTAAACTGCATAAAACTGGACTGAACCGGTTAAAACCGGATAAAACCGGATTCATGCGGTTTAAACTGGTTTTAATAGGATAAAACCGGATAGATCCGTGTTGAACCGGATTGAACAGGTTTAAACCGGTTCAAATCGGATAAAACCGGATTGAACCGGTTTAAACCGGATAAAACCGGTTTAAACAGGATAGAACCACATTGAACCAGTTTAAACCGGTTTAAACCAGATAAAAGCGGATTGAACCGGTTTAAACAGGATAGAAGCGGACTGAACCGGTTTAAACAGGTTTAAAGTGGATAAAACCGGATTGAACTGGTTTAAACAGGATAAAACCGGATTGAACCGGTTTAAACCGCATAAAACCAGATAGAACTGGTTTATAACGGATAGAACCGGATTGAACTGGTTTAAACTGGTTTAAACTGGATAAAACCGGGTTGAACCGGTTTAAACGTGATTAAACCGGATAAAACCGGATTGATCCGGTTTAGACTTGATAAAACCGGATTGAACCGGTTTAAACCGGTTTAAACAGGATAAAATCGGACTGAACCGGTTTAAACTGGTTTAAACTGGTTAAAAACGGATTGAACCGTTTTATACTTGATAAAACGGGATTAAACCAGTTTAAACCGGTTTAATCCGGATAAAAACGTATTGAACCGGTTTAAACGGGTTTAAACCGGATAAAACCGGATAGAAAAGGTTTAAACCGGGTAAAAACGGATAGAACCGTATTGAACCGGTTTAAAAAGGTTTAAACCGGATAAAACCGGCTTGAACCGGTTTAAACCGGATAAAAACGGATAGAACCGGATTGAACCGGTTTAAACCGGTTTAAACCAAATGAAACCAGATAGAACCGGTTTAAACCGGATAGAACCAGATTAAACCAGTTTGAACCGGTTGAAACCGGTTTCAAATGGATAGAACCGGATTCAACTGGTTTAAACCGGTTTAAGGTGGATAAAACCGGATTGAACTGGTTTAAACAGGATGAAACCGAATTGAACCGGTTTAAAATGGTTTAAACAGGATAAAACCGCATGGAACCGGTTTAAACCGGATAAAACCGGACCGATCCGGTTTAAACCGGTTTAAAACGGATAAAACAGGATAGAACTGCTTTAAAGCGGATAGGAAGGGACTGAACCGGTTTAAACCAGATTAATCCAGATTAAACCGGATAAAACCCGATTGAACCGGTTTAAACCTGTTTAAACTGGATAAATCCGGATTGAACCGGTTTAAACCGGTTAGAACCGTATAGAACCGAATTGAACGTGTTTAAACCGGATAAAACCGGATTGAACCGGTTTAAACCGGTTAGAACCGTATAGAACCGAATTGAACGTGTTTAAACCGGATAAAACCGGATTGAACTGGTTTAAACCGGTTTGAACCGTATAGAACCGGATTGATTGTGTTTAAACCGGATAAAACCGGATTGAACCGGTTTAAACCAGAAAAACCGGATTGAACCTGTTTAAACTGGATAAAACCGGACTGAACCGGTTAAAACCGGATAAAACCGGATTGATGCGGTTTAAACTGGTTTAAAAATGATAAAACCGGATAGATCCGGGTTGAACCGGATTGAACCGGTTTAAACCGGTTTAAACCAGATAAAAGTGGATTGAACCGGTTTAAACAGGATAGAACGGACTGAACCGGTTTAAACAGGTTTAAAGTGGATAAAACAGGATTGAACTGGTTTAAACAGGATAAAACCGGATTGAACCGGTTTAAACCGGATAAAACCAGATAGAACTGGTTTATAACGGATAGAACCGGATTGAACTGGTTTAAACCGGTTTAATCCGGATAAAACCGTGTTGAACCGGTTTAAACCAGATAAAACCGGATTGAACCGGTTTAAACCGGTTTAAACCGTATGAAACCGGATAGAACCGGTTTAAACAGGTTTAATCCGGATAAAACCGGATTGAACCGGTTTAAACGGGATAAAACCGGATTCAACAAGTTTAAACCGGTTTAAACCGGATAGAACCGGATAAAAACAGATTGAACTGGCTTATACCGGATAAAACCGGATTGAACCGGCTTTAACAGGTTTAAACCGGATAGAACCGGATAGAACCGGTTTAAAACGGATAAAACTAGATTGAACAGGTTTAAACTGGTTTAAACCGGATAAAACCGAATTGAGCCGGTTTAAACCAGTTTAAACTGGAGAAAACCGGACTGAACCGGTTTAAACCGGATAAAAACGGATTGTAACAGTTTAAACCGGTTTAAACCGGATAGAACCGGTTTAAACCGGATAAAACCGGATTGAACCGGTTAAACTGGTTTCAACCAGATAAAACCGCATTGAACCAGTTTAAACCATATAAAACCGGATTGAACCAGTTTAAACCGGTTTAAACCGGATGAAACCGAATTGAACCGGTTTAAACCAGATAAAACCGGATTGAACCAGTTTAAACCGGTTTAAACCAGATAGAACTAGATAGAACCGTTTTAAACCGGTTTAAACTGTATAAAACCGGATAGAAACGGTTTAAACCGGTTTAAGCTGGATAGAACCGGATAGAAACGGTTTAAACCGGATAAAACCGGATTGAACGGGTTCAAACTGGTTTAAACCGGCTTAAACTGGATAAAACCGGATAGAACCGGTTTAAACCGGATAAAACCGGATAAAACCAGCATGAACCAGTTTAAACCGGTTGAAACCGGATAAAACCGGATTGAACCAGTTTAAACCGGTTTTAACCGGATAAAAACAGATTGAACCGGTTTATACCGGATAAAATCGGATTGAACCGGCTTAAACAGGTTTAAACAGGATAGAACCGGATAGAACCGGTTTAAAACGGATAAAAACTGATAGAACCAGACTGAACCCGTTTAAACCGGTTTAAGCCAGATGAAACCGGATATAACCGGTTTAAACTGGATAAAATCGGATTGAACCAGTTTAAACTGGATTAAACCGGAAAGAACAGGTTTACACCGGATAGAAGATGATTGAACCGGTATAAACCGGATAGAACCGGATAGAACTGTTTTAAAGCAGATAGAAAGGGATTGAACCGTTTTAAACCGGTTTAAACCGGACAAAACCAGATTGAACCAGTTTAAACCGGTTTAAACTGGATAAAACCGGATTGAACCGGTTTAAACCGGATAAAACCGGATTGAACCGGTTTAAACCGGTGTGAACCGAATAGATCGTTTAAAACTGGATAAAAGAGGATTGAACCGGTGTAAACCGGTTTAAACCGGATAGAACCGGTTTAAACAGGATTAAACCGGATTGAACCAGTTTAAACCGGATAAAACCGGATTGAACCAGTTTAAACCGGATAAAACCGGATTGAACCGGTTTAAACCGGTTTCAACTTTATTGAACCGTACTGAACTGGTTTAAACCAGATAAAACCGGATTGAACCCTTTTAAACCAGTTTAAACTGGATAGAACCGGATAGAATGGGTTCAAACCGGATAAAACCGGATTTAACCGGTATAAACCGGTTTAAACGGGAAAAAACCGGATTGAACCAGTTTAAACCGGTTTAAACCGGAGAAAACCGGATTGAACTGGTTTAAACTGGTTTAAATCGGATAGAAATGGATTTAACCGGTTTAAACCGGATAAACCCAGATTGAACAGGTTTAAACCAGTTTAAACTGGATAGAACCGGATAGAACTGGTTTAAACCGGATAAAACCGGATTGAACCGGTTTAAACCGGTTTAAACCGGATAGAACCGGATAGAACTGGTTTAAACAGGATAAAACGGGATTGAACTGGTTTAAACCGGATAGAACCGGTTTAAACCAGTTTAAACTGGATAGAACCGGATATAACCGGTTGAAACCGGATAAAACCGCATTGAACCAGTTAAAACAGTTTCAACCTGATAAAACCGGATTGAACCAGTTTAAACCACATGAAACCGGATTTAACCGTTTTAAACCGGTTTGAACCGGATAAAACAGGATTGAACCAGTTTAAACCGGTTTAAACCAGATAGAACCGGATAGAACCGGTTTAAACCGGATTAAAACGGATTGGATCGGTTTAAACCGGTTTTAACCGTACAGAACAGGATAGAACCAGTTTAAAACGGTTTAAACCGGATAGAACCGGATTGAACCGGTTTAAACCTGATATGACCGGTTTAAACCGGTTTAAACTGGATAGAACCGGATTGAACCGGCTTAAACCCCTTTAAACAGGATACAACCGGATTGAACCGGTTGAAACCGGATAGAACCGGATTGAACCGGATAAAACCAGATTGAACTGGTTTAAACCTGTTTAAACTGGATAAAACCGGATTGAACTGGTTTAAACCAGTTTGAACTGTATAGAACCGGATTGAACGTGTTTAAACCGGATAAAACCGGATTGAACCGGTTTAAACCGGTTTGAACCGTATAGAACCGGATTGAAAGTGTTTAAACCGGATAAAATCGGATTGAACCGGTTTAAACCGGATAAAACCGGATAGAAAAGGTTTAAACCGGGTAAAAACGGATAGAACCGTATTGAACCGGTTTAAAAAGGTTTAAACCGGATAAAAACTGATTGAACCGGTTCAGACCGGTTTAAGGTGGATAAAACCAGATTAAACCGGATTAAACCAGATACAACCGGATTGAACCGGTTTAAAGCGGTTTGTACCGTATAGAACCGGATGGAACGTGTTTAAACCGGATAAAACCGGATTGAAACAGTTTAAACTGGTTTGTACCGTATAGAACCGGATTGAAAGTGTTTAAACCAGATAAAATCGGATTGAACCGGTTTAAACCGGATAAAACCGGATGGAAACGGTTTAAACTGGATAGAACCGGATTGAACCGGTTAAAACCAGAAAAACCGGATTGAACCTGTTTAAACTGGATAAAACCTGACTGAACCGGTTAAAACCGGATAAAACCGGATTGATGCGGTTTAAACTGGTTTAAATAGGATAAAACTGGATAGATCCGGGTTGAACCGGATTGAACCGGATAAAACAGGATAGAACTGCTTTAAAGCGGATAGAAAGAGTTTGAACCGGTTTAAAGCGGATTGAACCGGTTTAAACCGGTTTGAACCGTATAGAACCGGATTGAACGTGTTTAAACCGGATAGAACCAAATTGAACCGGTTTAAACCAGAAAAACCGGATTGAACCTGTTTAAACTGGATAAAACCGGACTGAACCAGTTAAAACCGGATAAAACCGGATTGATCCGGTTTGAACTGGTTTAAATAGGATAAAATCGGATTGAACCGGTTTAAACCGGATAAAAACTGATAGAACCAGACTGAACCGGTATAAACCGGTTTAAGCCAGATGAAACCGGATAGAACCGGTTTAAACTGGATAAAATCGGATTGAACCAGTTTAAACCGAATTAAACTGGAAAGAACCGGTTTACACTGGATAGAACAGGATTGAACCAGTATAAACCGGATAGAACAGGATTGAACCGGTTTAAACTGGTTTAAATCGGATAGAACCGGATGGAACCGGTTTAAACCGGTTTAAACTAAATGAAACCAGATAGAACCGGTTTAAACCGGATAGAACCAGATTAAACCGGTTTGAACCGGTTGAAAGCGGATAAAAACGGACTGATCCGGTTTAAAACGGTTTAAACCGGATTGAACAGGTTTAAACCGGTTGAAACCGGATAAAACAGGATTGAACCAGTTTAAACCGGTTTAAACCGGATAAAAACAGATTGAACCGGTTTATACCGGATAAAATCGGATTGAACCGGCTTCAACAGGTTTAAACAGGATAGAACCGGATAGAACCGGTTTAAAACGGATAAAAACTGATAGAACCAGACTGAACCCGTTTAAACCGGTTTAAGCCAGATGAAACCGGATAGAACCGTTTTAAACTGGATAAAATCGGATTGAACCAGTTTAAACCGGATTAAACCGGAAACAACCGGTTTACACCGGATAGAAGATGATTGAACCGGTATAAACCGGATAGAACCGGATAGAACTGGTTTAAAGCAGATAGAAAGGGATTGAACCGTTTTAAACCGGTTTAAACCGGATAAAACCAGATTGAACCAGTTTAAACCGGTTTAAACTGGATCAAACCGGATTGAACCGGTTTAAACCGGATAAAACCGGATTGAACCGGTTTAAACCGGTGTGAACCGTATAGAACCGGATTGAACGTGTTTAAACCGGAAAAAACCGGATTGAACCGGTTTAAACCGGATAAAACCCGATGGAAACAGTTTAAACTGGATAGAACTGGATTGAACCGGTTTAAACCAGAAAAACCGGATTGAACCTGTTTAAACCGGATAAAACCGGACTGAACCGATTTAAACTGGATAAAACCGGATTGATCCGGTTTAAACTGGTTTAAAACGGATAAAACCGGATAGAACCGGGTTGAACCAGATTGAAGCGGTTTAAACCGGTTTAAACCAGAAAAAACCGGATAGAACAGGTTTAAACCGAAAGAAAAGCAGATTGTACTGGATTAAACCGGTTTAAACCAGATAAAACCGGATTGAATAAGTTTAAACCGGATTGAACCAGTTTGAACCGGTTAAAAACGGATAGAACCAGATTGAACCGGTTTAAACCGGTTTAAGGTGGATAAAACCGGATTGAACTGGTTTAAACAGGATAAAACCGAATTGAACCGGTTTAAAATGGTTTACACAGGATAAAACCACATTGAACCCGTTTAAACCGGATAAAACCGGACCGATCCGGTTTAAACCGGTTTAAAACGGATAAAACAGGATAGAACTGCTTTAAAGCGGATAGAAAGGGACTGAACCGGTTTAAACCAGATTAAACCGGATACAACCGGATTGAACCGGTTTAAAGCGGTTTGAACCGTATAGAACCGGATTGAACGTGTTTAAACCGGATAAAACTGGATTGAACCGGTTTGAACCGGTTTAAACCGGATAGATCGGTTTAAACCGGATAAAACAGGATAGAACCGGCTTAAACC
This sequence comes from Cynocephalus volans, assembly GCF_027409185.1. Lineage (NCBI taxonomy): Eukaryota > Metazoa > Chordata > Mammalia > Dermoptera > Cynocephalidae > Cynocephalus > Cynocephalus volans. The sequence continues at coordinate 110,327,343 of NC_084471.1, read as the reverse complement.
AGTTTAAACCGGATAGAACCAGTTTAAACAGGATTAAACCGGATTGAACCGGTTTAAACAGGATAAAACCGGATTGAACCGGTTTAAATCGGATAGAACCGGATTGAACCGGTTAAAACCAGATAAACCCGGATTGAACCGGTTTGAACCAGTTTAAACCGGATAGATCGGTTTAAACCGGATAAAACAGGATTGAACCGGTTTAAACCGGATAAAACGGGATTGAACCGGCTTAAACCGGTTTAAACCGGATAGAACCAGTTTAAACAGGATTAAACCGGATTGAACCAGTTTAAACATGATAAAACCGGATTGAACCGGTTTAAACCGGATAGAACCAGTTTAAACAGGATTAAACCGGATTGAACCGATTTAAACCGGATAAACCCTGATTGAACCGGTTTGAACCGGTTTAAACCGGATAGATCGCTTAATACCGGATAAAACAGGATTGAACCGGTTTAAACCAGTTTAAACTGGATAGAACCGGTTTAAACAGCATTAAACCGGATTCAACCGGTTTAAACCGGATAAAACCGGATTGAACCGGTTTAAACCGAATAAAACCGGATTGAACCGGTTTAAACCGGTTTCAACCTTATTGAACCGTACTGAACTGGTTTAAACCAGATAAAACCGGATTGAACCCTTTTAAACCAGTTTAAACTGGATAGAACTGGATAGAATGGGTTCAAACCGGATAAAACCGGATTTAACCAGTATAAACCGGTTTAAACGGGAAAAAACCGGATTGAACCAGTTTAAACCGGTTTAAACCGGAGAAAACCGGATTGAACTGGTTTAAACTGGTTTAAATCGGATAGAAACGGATTTAACCGGTTTAAACCGGATAAACCCAGATTGAACAGGTTTAAACCAGTTTAAACTGGATAGAACCGGATAGAACTGGTTTAAACCGGATAAAACCGGATTGAACCGGTTTAAACCGGTTTAAACCGGATAGAACCGGATAGAACTGGTTTAAACAGGATAAAACGGGATTGAACCGGTTTAAACCGGATAGAACCGGTTTAAACCAGTTTAAACTGGATAGAACCGGATATAACCGGTTGAAACCGGATAAAACCGCATTGAACCAGTTAAAACAGTTTCAACCGGATAAAACCGGATTGAACCAGTTTAAACCAGATGAAACCGGATTTAACCGGTTTAAACCAGTTTAAACCGGATAAAACCGGATTGAACCAGTTTAAACCGGTTTAAACCAGATAGAACCGGATAGAACCGGTTTAAACCGGATTAAAACGGATTGGATCGGTTTAAACCGGTTTTAACCGTACAGAACAGGATAGAACCAGTTTAAAACGGTTTAAACCGGATAGAACCGGATTGAACCGGTTTAAAACTGATATGACCGGTTTAAACCGGTTTAAACTGGATAGAACCGGATTGAACCGGCTTAAACCCCTTTAAACAGGATACAACCGGATTGAACCAGTTGAAACCGGATAGAACCGGATTGAACCGGATAAAACCAGATTGAACTGGTTTAAACCTGTTTAAACTGGATAAAACCGGATTGAACTGGTTTAAACCAGTTTGAACTGTATAGAACCGGATTGAACGTGTTTAAACCGGATAAAACCGGATTGAACCGGTTTAAACCGGTTTGAACCGTATAGAACCGGATTGAAAGTGTTTAAACCGGATAAAACCGGATTGAACCGGTTTAAACCGGATAAAACCAGATGGAAACGGTTTAAACCGGATAAAACCGGATTGAACCGGTTTAAACCAGAAAAACCGGATTGAACCTGTTTAAACTGCATAAAACTGGACTGAACCGGTTAAAACCGGATAAAACCGGATTCATGCGGTTTAAACCGGTTTTAATAGGATAAAACCGGATAGATCCGTGTTGAACCGGATTGAACAGGTTTAAACCGGTTCAAATCGGATAAAACCGGATTGAACCGGTTTAAACCGGATAAAACCGGTTTAAACAGGATAGAACCAGATTGAACCAGTTTAAACCGGTTTAAACCAGATAAAAGCGGATTGAACCGGTTTAAACAGGATAGAACCTGACTGAAGCGGTTTAAACAGGTTTAAATTGGATAAAACCGGATTGAACTGGTTTAAACAGGATAAAACCGGATTGAACCGGTTTAAACCGCATAAAACCAGATAGAACTGGTTTATAACGGATAGAACCGGATTGAACTGGTTTAAACCGGTTTAAACTGGATAAAACCGGGTTGAACCGGTTTAAACGTGATTAAACCGGATAAAACCGGATTGATCCAGTTTAGACTTGATAAAACCGGATTGAACCGGTTTAAACCGGTTTAAACAGGATAAAGTCGGACTGAACCGGTTTAAACTGGTTTAAACTGGTTAAAAACGGATTGAACCGTTTTATACTTGATAAAACCGGATTGAACCAGTTTAAACCGGTTTAATCCGGATAAAACCGGGTTGAACCGGTTTAAACGGGATAAAACCGGACTGAACCGGTTTAAACCGTATGAAACCGGATAGAACCGGTTTAAACAGGTTTAATCCGGATAAAACCGTTTTGAACCGGTTTAAACGGGATAAAACCGGATTCAACAAGTTTAAACCGGTTTAAAACGGATAGAACCGGATAAAAACAGATTGAACTGGCTTATACCGGATAAAACCGGATTGAACCGGCTTAAACAGGTTTAAACCGGATAGAACCGGAAAGAACCGGTTTAAAACGTATAAAACTAGATTGAACAGGTTTAAACTGGTTTAAACCGGATAAAACCGAATTGAACCGGTTTAAACCAGTTTAAACCGGAGAAAACCGGACTGAACCGGTTTAAACCGGATAAAAACGGATTGTAACAGTTTAAACCGGTTTAAACCGGATAGAACCGGTTTAAACCGGATAAAACCGGATTGAACCAGATTGAACCAGTTTAAACCGGTTTAAACCGGATAAAAACAGATTGAACCGGTTTATACCGGATAAAATCGGATTGAACCGGCTTAAACAGGTTTAAACAGGATAGAACCGGATAGAACCGGTTTAAAACGGATAAAAACTGATAGAACCAGACTGAACCCGTTTAAACCGGTTTAAGCCAGATGAAACCGGATAGAACCGGTTTAAACTGGATAAAATCGGATTGAACCAGTTTAAACCGGATTAAACCGGAAAGAACCGGTTTACACTGGATAGAAGATGATTGAACCGGTATAAACCGGATAGAACCGGATAGAACTGGTTTAAAGCAGATAGAAAGGGATTGAACCGTTTTAAACCGGTTTAAACCGGAGAAAACCAGATTGAACCAGTTTAAACCAGTTTAAACTGGATAAAACCGGATAGAACCGGTTTAAACAGGTTTAATCCGGATAAAACCGGATTGAACCGGTTTAAACGGGATAAAACCGCATTCAACAATTTTAAACCGGTTTAAACCGTATGAAACCGGATAGAACCGGTTTAAACAGGTTTAATCCGGATAAAACCGGATTGAACCGGTTTAAACGGGATAAAACCGCATTCAACAATTTTAAACCGGTTTAAACTGGATAGAACCGGATAAAAACAGATTGATCTGGTTTATAACGGATAAAACCGGATTGAACCGGCTTAAACAGCTTTAAACCGGATAGAACCGGATAGAACCGGTTTAAAACGGATAAAACTAGATTGAACAGGTTTAAACTGGTTTAAACCGGATAAAACCGAATTGAACCGGTTTAAACCAGTTTAAACCGGAGAAAACCGGACTGAACCAGTTTAAACCGGATAAAAATGGATTGTAACAGTTTAAACCGGTTTCAACCGGATAGAACCGGTTTAAACCGGATAAAAACGGATTGAACCGGTTAAACCGGTTTCAACCAGATAAAACCGCATTGAAACAGTTTAAACCATATAAAACCGGATTGAACCGGTTTAAACCGGTTTAAACCGGATAAAACCGGATTGAAAGGGTTCAAACTGGTTTAAACCGGTTTAAACTGGATAAAACCGGATAGAACCGGTTTAAAACGGATAAAACCGGATAAAACCGGCATGAACGATTTTAAACCGGTTGAAACCGGATAAAACCGGATTGAACCAGTTTAAACTGATTTAAACCGGATAAAAACAGATTGAACCGGTTTATACCGGATAAAATCAGATTGAACCGGCTTAAACAGGTTTAAACAGGATAGAACCGGATAGAACCGGTTTAAAACGGATAAAAACTGATAGAACCAGACTGAACCCTTTTAAACCGGTTTAAGCCAGATGAAACCGGATAGAACCGGTTTAAACTGGATAAAATCGGATTGAACCAGTTTAAACCGGATTAAACCGGAAAGAACCGGTTTACACCGGATAGAAGATGATTGAACCGGTATAAACCGGATAGAACCGGATAGAACTGGTTTAAAGCAGATAGAAAGGGATTGAACCGTTTTAAACTGGTTTAAACCGGATAAAACCAGATTGAACCAGTTTAAACCGGTTTAAACTGGATAAAACCGGATTGAACCGGTTTAAACCAGATAAAACCGGATTGAACCGGTTTAAACCGGTGTGAACCGTATAGAACCGGATTGAACGTGTTTAAACCGGAAAAAACCGGATTGAACCGGTTTAAACCGGATAAAACCGGATGGAAACCGTTTAAACTGGATAGAACTGGATTGAACCGGTTTAAACCAGAAAAACCGGATTGAACCTGTTTAAACCGGATAAAACCGGACTGAACCGGTTTAAACTGGATAAAACCGGATTGATCCGGTTTAAACTGGTTTAAAATGGATAAAACCGGATAGAACTGGGTTGAACCAGATTGAAGCGGTTTAAACCGGTTTAAACCAGAAAAAAACGGATAGAACAGGTTTAAACCGAAAGAAAAGCAGATTGTACCGGATTAAACCGGTTTAACCGGATAAAACCGGATTGAATAAGTTTAAACCGGATTGAACTGGTTTGAACCGGTTAAAAACGGATAGACCTGGATTGAACCGGTTTAAACCGGTTTAAGTTGGATAAAACCGGATTGAACTGGTTTAAACAGGATAAAACCGGATTGAACCGGTTTAAACCGGATAAAACCGGATTGAACCGGTTTAAACCGGTTTCAACCTTATTGAACCGTACTGAACTGGTTTAAACCAGATAAAACCGGATTGAACCCTTTTAAACCAGTTTAAACTGGATAGAACCGGATAGAATGGGTTCAAACCGGATAAAACCGGATTTAACCGGTATAAACCGGTTTAAACGGGAAAAAACCGGATTGAACCAGTTTAAACCGGTTTAAACCGGAGAAAACCGGATTGAACTGGTTTAAACTGGTTTAAATCGGATAGAAACGGATTTAACCGGTTTAAACCGGATAAACCCAGATTGAACAGGTTTAAACCAGTTTAAACTGGATAGAACCGGATAGAACTGGTTTAAACCGGATAAAACCGGATTGAACCGGTTTAAACCGGTTTAAACCGGATAGAACCGGATAGAACTGGTTTAAACAGGATAAAACGGGATTGAACCGGTTTAAACCGGATAGAACCGGTTTAAACCAGTTTAAACTGGATAGAACCGGATATAACCGTTTGTAACCGGATAAAACCGCATTGAACCAGTTAAAACAGTTTCAACCGGATAAAACCAGATTGAACCAGTTTAAACCAGATGAAACCGGATTTAACCGGTTTAAACCGGTTTAAACCGGATAAAACCGGATTGAACCAGTTTAAACCGGTTTAAACCAGATAGAACCGGATAGAACCGGTTTAAACCGGATTAAAACGGATTGGATCGGTTTAAACCGGTTTTAACCATACAGAACAGGATAGAACCAGTTTAAAACGGTTTAAACCGGATAGAACCGGATTGAACCGGTTTAAACCTGATATGACTGGTTTAAACCGGTTTAAACTGGATAGAACCGGATTGAACCGGCTTAAACCCCTTTAAACAGGATACAACCGGATTGAACCAGTTGAAACCGGATAGAACCGGATTGAACCGGATAAAACCAGATTGAACTGGTTTAAACCTGTTTAAACTGGATAAAACCGGATTGAACTGGTTTAAACCAGTTTGAACTGTATAGAACCGGATTGAACGTGTTTAAACCGGATAAAACCGGATTGAACCGGTTTAAACCGGTTTGAACCGTATAGAACCGGATTGAAAGTGTTTAAACCGGATAAAACCGGATTGAACCGGTTTAAACCGGATAAAACCAGATGGAAACGGTTTAAACCGGATAAAACCGGATTGAACCGGTTTAAACCAGAAAAACCGGATTGAACTTGTTTAAACTGCATAAAACTGGACTGAACCGGTTAAAACCGGATAAAACCGGATTCATGCGGTTTAAACTGGTTTTAATAGGATAAAACCGGATAGATCCGTGTTGAACCGGATTGAACAGGTTTAAACCGGATAAAACCGGTTTAAACAGGATAGAACCAGATTGAACCAGTTTAAACCGGTTTAAACCAGATAAAAGCGGATTGAACCGGTTTAAACAGGATAGAACCTGACTGAAGCGGTTTAAACAGGTTTAAATTGGATAAAACCGGATTGAACTGGTTTAAACAGGATAAAACCGGATTGAACCGGTTTAAACCGCATAAAACCAGATAGAACTGGTTTATAACGGATAGAACCGGATTGAACTGGTTAAAACCGGTTTAAACTGGATAAAACCGGGTTGAACCGGTTTAAACGTGATTAAACCGGATAAAACCGGATTGATCCGGTTTAGACTTGATAAAACCGGATTGAACCGGTTTAAACCGGTTTAAACAGGATAAAGTCGGACTGAACCGGTTTAAACTGGTTTAAACTGGTTAAAAACGGATTGAACCGTTTTATACTTGATAAAACCGGATTGAACCAGTTTAAACCGGTTTAATCCGGATAAAACCGGGTTGAACCGGTTTAAACCAGATAAAACCGGATTGAACCGGTTTAAACCGTATGAAACCGGATAGAACCGGTTTAAACAGGTTTAATCCGGATAAAACCGTTTTGAACCGGTTTTAACGGGATAAAACCGGATTCAACAAGTTTAAACCGGTTTAAAACGGATAGAACCGGATAAAAACAGATTGAACTGGCTTATACCGGATAAAACCGGATTGAACCGGCTTAAACAGGTTTAAACCGGATAGAACCGGAAAGAACCGGTTTAAAACGTATAAAACTAGATTGAACAGGTTTAAACTGGTTTAAACCGGATAAAACCGAATTGAACCGGTTTAAACCAGTTTAAACCGGAGAAAACCGGACTGAACCGGTTTAAACCGGATAAAAACGGATTGTAACAGTTTAAACCGGTTTAAACCGGATAGAACCGGTTTAAACCGGATAAAACCGGATTGAACCAGATTGAACCAGTTTAAACCGGTTTAAACCGGATAAAAACAGATTGAACCGGTTTATACCGGATAAAATCGGATTGAACCGGCTTAAACAGGTTTAAACAGGATAGAACCGGATAGAACCGGTTTAAAACGGATAAAAACTGATAGAACCAGACTGAACCCGTTTAAACCGGTTTAAGCCAGATGAAACCGGATAGAACCGGTTTAAACTGGATAAAATCGGATTGAACCAGTTTAAACCGGATTAAACCGGAAAGAACCGGTTTACACTGGATAGAAGATGATTGAACCGGTATAAACCGGATAGAACCGGATAGAACTGGTTTAAAGCAGATAGAAAGGGATTGAACCGTTTTAAACCGGTTTAAACCGGAGAAAACCAGATTGAACCAGTTTAAACCGGTTTAAACTGGATAAAACCGGATAGAACCGGTTTAAACAGGTTTAATCCGGATAAAACCGGATTGAACCGGTTTAAACGGGATAAAACCGCATTCAACAATTTTAAACCGGTTTAAACCGTATGAAACCGGATAGAACCGGTTTAAACAGGTTTAATCCGGATAAAACCGGATTGAACCGGTTTAAACGGGATAAAACCGCATTCAACAATTTTAAACCGGTTTAAACTGGATAGAACCGGATAAAAACAGATTGATCTGGTTTATAACGGATAAAACCGGATTGAACCGGCTTAAACAGCTTTAAACCGGATAGAACCGGATAGAACCGGTTTAAAACGGATAAAACTAGATTGAACAGGTTTAAACTGGTTTAAACCGGATAAAACCGAATTGAACCGGTTTAAACCAGTTTAAACCGGAGAAAACCGGACTGAACCAGTTTAAACCGGATAAAAATGGATTGTAACAGTTTAAACCGGTTTCAACCGGATAGAACCGGTTTAAACCGGATAAAAACGGATTGAACCGGTTAAACCGGTTTCAACCAGATAAAACCGCATTGAACCAGTTTAAACCATATAAAACCGGATTGAACCGGTTTAAACCGGTTTAAACCGGATAAAACCGGATTGAAAGGGTTCAAACTGGTTTAAACCGGTTTAAACTGGATAAAACCGGATAGAACCGGTTTAAAACGGATAAAACCGGATAAAACCGGCATGAACGATTTTAAACCGGTTGAAACCGGATAAAACCGGATTGAACCAGTTTAAACTGATTTAAACCGGATAAAAACAGATTGAACCGGTTTATACCGGATAAAATCAGATTGAACCGGCTTAAACAGGTTTAAACAGGATAGAACCGGATAGAACCGGTTTAAAACGGATAAAAACTGATAGAACCAGACTGAACCCGTTTAAACCGGTTTAAGCCAGATGAAACCGGATAGAACCGGTTTAAACTGGATAAAATCGGATTGAACCAGTTTAAACCGGATTAAACCGGAAAGAACCGGTTTACACCGGATAGAAGATGATTGAACCGGTATAAACCGGATAGAACCGGATAGAACTGGTTTAAAGCAGATAGAAAGGGATTGAACCATTTTAAACTGGTTTAAACCAGATAAAACCAGATTGAACCAGTTTAAACCGGTTTAAACTGGACAAAACCGGATTGAACCGGTTTAAACCAGATAAAACCGGATTGAACCGGTTTAAACCGGTGTGAACCGTATAGAACCGGATTGAACATGTTTAAACCGGAAAAAACCGGATTGAACCGGTTTAAACCGGATAAAACCGGATGGAAACCGTTTAAACTGGATAGAACTGGATTGAACCGGTTTAAACCAGAAAAACCGGATTGAACCTGTTTAAACCGGATAAAACCGGACTGAACCGGTTTAAACTGGATAAAACCGGATTGATCCGGTTTAAACTGGTTTAAAATGGATAAAACCGGATAGAACTGGGTTGAACCAGATTGAAGCGGTTTAAACCGGTTTGAACCAGAAAAAACCGGATAGAACAGGTTTAAACCGAAAGAAAAGCAGATTGTACCGGATTAAACCGGTTTAACCGGATAAAACCGGATTGAATAAGTTTAAACCGGATTGAACTGGTTTGAACCGGTTAAAAACGGATAGACCTGGATTGAACCGGTTTAAACCGGTTTAAGGTGGATAAAACCGGATTGAACTGGTTTAAACAGGATAAAACCGAATTGAACCGGTTTAAAATGGTTTAAATAGGATAAAACCACATTGAACCAGTTTAAACCGGATAAAACCGGACCGATCCGGTTTAAACCGGTTTAAAACGGATAAAACAGGATAGAACTACTTTAAAGCAGATACAAAGGGACTGAACCGGTTTAAACCGGATTAAACCGGATTAAACCGGATAAAACCAGATTGAACTGGTTATAACCTGTTTAAACTGGATAAAACCGGATTGAACTGGTTTAAACCAGTTTGAACTGTATAGAACCGGATTGAACGTGTTTAAACCGGATAAAACCGGATTGAACCAGTTTAAACCAGAAAAACCGGATTGAACCTGTTTAAACTGCACAAAACTGGACTGAACCGGTTAAAACCGGATAAAACCGGATTCATGCGGTTTAAACTGGTTTTAATAGGATAAAACTGGATAGATCCGTATTGAAACGGATTGAACAGGTTTAAACCGGTTCAAATCGGATAAAACCGGATTGAACCGGTTTCAACCGGATAAAACCGGTTTAAACAGGATAGAACCAGATTGAACCAGTTTAAACCGGTTTAAACCAGATAAAAGCGGATTGAACCGGTTTAAACAGGATAGAACCGGACTGAACCGGTTTAAACAGGTTTAAAGTGGATAAAACCGGATTGAAGTGGTTTAAACAGGATAAAACCGGATTGAACCGGTTTAAACCGGATAAAACCAGATAGAACTGGTTTATAACGGATAGAACCGGATTGAACTGGTTTAAACCGGTTTAAACTGGATAAAACCGGGTTGAACCGGTTTAAACGTGATTAAACAGGATAAAACCGGATTGATCCGGTTTAGACTTGATAAAACCGGATTGAACCGGTTTAAACAGGTTTAAACAGGATAAAATCGGACTGAACCGGTTTAAACTGGTTTAAACTGGTTAAAAACGGATTGAACTGTTTTATACTTGATAAAACCGGATTGAACCAGTTTAAACCGGTTTAAACCGGATAAAAACGTATTGAACCGGTTTAAACTGGTTTAAACCGGATAAAACCGGATAGAAAAGTTTTAAACCGGGTAAAAACGGATAGAACCGTATTGAACTGGTTTAAAAAGGTTTAAACCAGATAAAAACTGATTGAACCGGTTCAAACCGGTTTAAACCGGATAAAACCGGCTTGAACCGGTTTAAACCAGATAAAAACGGATAGAACCGGATTGAACCAGTTTAAACCGGTTTAAACCAAATGAAACCAGATAGAACCGGTTTAAACCGGATAGAACCAGATTAAACCAGTTTGAACCGGTTGAAACCGGTTTCAAACGGATAGAACCGGATTGAACCGGTTTAAACTGGTTTAAGGTGGATAAAACCGGATTGAACTGGTTTAAACAGGATAAAACCGAATTGAACCGGTTTAAAATGGTTTAAACAGGATAAAACCGCATTGAACTGGTTTAAACCGGATAAAACCGGACCGATCCGGTTTAAACCGGTTTAAAACGGATAAAACAGGATAGAACTGCTTTAAGGCGGATAGGAAAGGACTGAACCGGTTTAAACCAGATTAATCCAGATTAAACCTGATAAAACCCGATTGAACCGGTTTAACCCTGTTAAAACTGGATAAATCCGGATTGAACCGGTTTAAACCGGTTAGAACCGTATAGAACCGAATTGAACGTGTTTAAACCGGATAAAACCGGATTGAACCGGTTTAAACCGGTTTGAACCGTATAAAACAGGATTGATAGAGTTTAAACCGGATAAAACCGGATTGAACCGGTTTAAACCGGATAAAACCGGATGGAAACGGTTTAAACCGGATAGAACCGGATTGAACCGGTTTAAACCAGATAAAACCGGATTGAACCTGTTTAAACTGGATAAAACCGGACTGAACCGGTTAAAACCGGATAAAACTGGATTGATGCGGTTTAAACTGGTTTAAAAAGGATAAAACCGGATAGATCCGGGTTGAACCGGATTGAACCGGTTTAAACCGGTTTAAACCAGATAAAAGCGGATTGAACCGGTTTAAACAGGATAGAACGGACTGAACCGGTTTAAACAGGTTTAAAGTGGATGAAACCGGATTGAACTGGTTTAAACAGGATAAAACCGAATTGAACCGGTTTAAACCAGATAAAACCAGATAGAACTGGTTTATGACGGATAGAACCGGATTGAACTGGTTTAAACCGGTTTAAACCGGATAAAACCGGGTTGAACCGGTTTAAACCAGATAAAACCGGATTGAACCGGATTAAACCGGTTTAAACCGTATGAAACCGGATAGAACCGGTTTAAACAGGTTTAATCCGGATAAAACCGGATTGAACAGGTTTAAACGGGATAAAACCGGATTCAACAAGTTTAAACCGGTTTAAACCGGATAGAACCGGATAAAAACAGATTGAACTGGCTTATACCAGATAAAACAGGATTGAACCGGCTTAAACAGGTTTAAACCGGATAGAACCGGATAGAACCGGTTTCAAATGGATAAAACTAGATTTAACAGGTTTAAACTGGTTTAAACCGGATAAAACTGAATTGAACCGGTTTAAACCAGTTTAAACCGGAGAAAACCGGACTGAACCGGTTTAAACCGGATAAAAACGGATTGTAACAGTTTAAACCGGTTTAAACCGGATAGAACCGCTTTAAACCGGATAAAACCGGATTGAACCGGTTAAACCGGTTTCAACCAGATACAACCGCATTGAACCAATTTAAACCATATAAAACCGGATTGAACCGGTTTAAACCGGTTTAAACCGGATGAAACCGAATTGAACCGATTTAAACCAGATAAAACCGGATTGAACCAGTTTAAACCGGTTTAAACCGGATAGAACTAGATAGAACCGTTTTAAACTGGTTTAAACCATATAAAACCGGATAGAAACGGTTAAAACCGGTTTAAACCGGACAGAACCGGATAGAACCAGTTTAAACCGGATAAAATCGGATTGAACGGGTTCAAACTGCTTTAAACCGGTTTAAACTGGATAAAACCGGATAGAACAGGTTTCAACCGAAAGAAAAGCAGATTGTACCGGATTAAACCTGTTGAAACCGGATAAAACCGCATTGAACCAGTTAAAACAGTTTCAACCGGATAAAACCGGATTGAACCAGTTTAAACCAGATGAAACCGGATTTAACCGGTTTAAACCGGTTTAAACCGGATAAAAACGGATTGAACCAGTTTAAACCGGTTTAAACCAGATAGAACCGGATAGAACCGGTTTAAACCGGATTAAAACGGATTGGATCGGTTTAAACCGTTTTTAACCGGACAGAACAGGATAGAACCAGTTTAAAACGGTTTAAACCGGATAGAACCGGATTGAACCGGTTTAAACCTGATATGACCGGTTTAAACCGGTTTAAACTGGATAGAACCGGATTGAACCGGTTTAAACCCCTTTAAACAGGATACAACCGGATTGAACCGGTTGAAACCGGATAGAACCGGATAGAACCGGATAGAACCGTATTGAACCGTTTGAAACTGGATAGAACCGGATTGAACCGGTTTAAACCGGATAGAACCGGATAGAACCGGATTGAACTGGTTGTAACCGGATAGAACCGGATTGAACCAGTTTAAACCAGATAAAACCGGATTGAACCGGTTAAACCGGTTTAAACCGGATAAAACCGGATTGAACCAGTTTAAACCAGATAAAACCTGATTGAACCTGTTTAAACTGGTTTAAACCGGATGAAACCGGATAGAACCAGATTGAACCAGTTTAAACCGGTTTAAACCAGATGAAACCGGATAGAACCTGTTTAAACTGGATAAAATCGGATTGAACCAGTTTAAATCGGATTAAAACGGAAAGAACCGGTTTACACCGGATAGAAGAGGATTGAACCGGTATAAACCCGATAGAACCGGATTGAACCGGTTCCAACCGGTTTAAACCAGATAAAACCGGATAGAACCGGTTTAAACCGGATAAAACCGGTTAGAACTGCTTTAAAACGGATAGAAAGGGACTGAACAGGTTTAAACCGGATTAAACCGGATTAAACCGGATAAAACCAGATTGAACCGGTTTAAACCTGTTTAAACTGGATAAAACTGGATTGAACTGGTTTAAACCAGTTTGAACCGTATAGAACCGGATTGAACGTGTTTAAACCGGAGAAAATAGGATTGAACCGGTTTAAACCGGATAAAACCAGATGGAAACGGTTTAAACCGGATAGAACCGTATTGAACCGGTTTAAACCAGAAAAACCGGATTGAACCTGTTTAAACTGGATAAAACCGGACTGAACCGGTTAAAACCGGATAAAACCGGATTGATGCGGTTTAAACTGCTTTTAATAGGATAAAACCGGATAGATCCTGGTTGAACCGGATTGAACCAGCCGGTTCAAATTGGATAGAACCGGATTGAACCGGTTTAAACTGGTTTAAACCAAATGAAACCAGATAGAACCGGTTTAAACCGGATAGAACCAGATTAAAGCAGTTTGAACCGGTTGAAACCGGTTTCAAATGGATAGAACCGGATTGAACCGGTTTAACCTGGTTTAAGGTGGATAAAACCGGATTGAACTGGTTTAAACAGGATAAAAACGAATTGAACCGGTTTAAAATGGTTTAAACAGGATAAAACCGCATTGAACCGGTTTAAACCGGATAAAACCGGACCGATCCGGTTTAAACCGGTTTAAAACGGATAAAACAGGATAGAACTGCTTTAAAGCGGATAGGAAGGGACTGAACCGGTTTAAACCAGATTAATCCAGATTAAACCAGATAAAACCCGATTGAACCGGTTTAAACCTGTTTAAACTGGATAAATCCGGATTGAACCGGTTTAAACCGGTTAGAACCGTATAGAACCGAATTGAACGTGTTTAAACCGGATAAAACCGGATTGAACCAGTTTAAACCGGATAAAACCGGATGGAAACGGTTTAAACCGGATAGAACCGGATTGAACCGGTTTAAACCAGAAAAACCGGATTGAACCTCTTTAAACTGGATAAAACCGGACTGAACCGGTTAAAACCAGATAAAACCGGATTGATGCGGTTTAAACTGGTTTAAAACGGATAAAACCGGATAGATCCGGGTTGAACCGGATTGAACCGGTTTAAACCGGTTTAAACCATATAAAAGCGGATTGAACCGGTTTAAACAGGATAGAACGGACTGAACCGGTTTAAACAGGTTTAAAGTGGATAAAACCGGATTGAACTGGTTTAAACAGGATAAAACCGGATAAAACCGGGTTGAACCGGTTTAAACCAGATAAAACCGGATTGAACCGGTTTAAACCGGTTTAAACCGTATGAAACCGGATAGAACCGGATAAAAACAGATTGAACTGGCTTATACCAGATAAAACCGGATTGAACCGGCTTAAACAGGTTTAAACCGGATAGAACCGGATAGAACCGGTTTAAAACGGATAAAGCTAGATTGAACAGGTTTAAACTGGTTTAAACCAGATAAAACCGAATTGAACCGGTTTAAACCAGTTTAAACCGGAGAAAACCGGACTGAACCGGTTTAAACAGGATAAAAACGGATTGTACCAGATTAAACCGGTTTAAACCGGATAGAACCGGTTTAAACCGGATAAAACCGGATTGAACCGGTTAAACCGGTTTCAACCAGATAAAACGGCATTGAACCAGTTTACACCATATAAAACCGGATTGAACCGGTTTAAACCGGTTTAAACAGGATGAAACCGAATTGAACCGGTTTAAACCAGATAAAACCGGATAGAAACGGTTTAAACCGGTTTAAACCGGATAGAACCGGATAGAACCGGTTTAAACCGGATAAAACCGGATTGAACGGGTTCAAACTGGTTTATACCGGTTTAAACTGGATAAAACCGGATAGAACCGGTTTAAACCGGATAAAACCGGCATGAACCAGTTTAAACCGGTTGAAACCGGATAAAACCGGATTGAACCAGTTTAAACCGGTTTAAACCAGATAAAAACAGATTGAACCGGTTTATACCGGATAAAATCGGATTGAACCGGCTTAAACAGTTTTAAACAGGATAGAACCAGATAGAACCGGTTTAAAACGAATAAAAACTGATAGAACCAGACTGAACCCGTTTAAACCGGTTTAAGCCAGATGAAACCAGATAGAACCGGTTTAAACTGGATAAAATCGGATTGAAGCAGTTTAAACCGGATTAAACCGGAAAGAACCAGTTTACACCCGATAGAAAATGACTGAACCGGTATAAACCGGATAGAACCTAATAGAACTGGTTTAAAGCAGATAGAAAGGGATTGAACCGTTTTAAACCGGTTTAAACCGGATAAAATCAGATTGAACCAGTTTAAACCGGTTTAAACTGGATAAAACCGGATTGAACCGGTTTAAACCGGATAAAACCGGATTGAACCGGTTTAAACCGGTGTGAACCGTATAGAACCGGATTGAACGTGTTTAAACTGGAAAAAACCGGATTGAACCGGTTTAAACCGGATAAAACCGGATGGAAACCGTTTAAACTGGATAGAACTGGATTGAACCGGTTTAAACCAGAAAAACCGGATTGAACCTGTTTAAACCGGATAAAACCGGACTGAACCGGTTTAAACTGGATAAAACCGGATTGATCCGGTTTAAACTGGTTTAAAACGGATAAAACCGGATAGAACCGGGTTGAACCAGATTGAAGCGGTTTAAACCGGTTTAAACCAGAAAAAACCGGATAGAACAGGTTTAAACCGAAAGAAAAGCAGATTGTACCGGATTAAACCGGTTTAAACCGGATAAAACCGGATTGAATAAGTTTAAACCGGATTGAACCGGTTTGAACCGGTTAAAAACGGATAGAACCAGATTGAACCGGTTTAAACCGGTTTAAGGTGGATAAAACCGGATTGAACTGGTTTAAACAGGATAAAACCGAATTGAACCGGTTTAAAATGGTTTACACAGGATAAAACCACATTGAACCGGTTTAAACCGGATAAAACCGGACCGATCCGGTTTAAACCGGTTTAAAACGGATAAAACAGGATAGAACTGCTTTAAAGCGGATAGAAAGGGACTGAACCGGTTTAAACCAGATTAAACCGGATACAACCGAATTGAACCGGTGTAAAGCGGTTTGAACCGTATAGAACCGGATTGAACGTGTTTAAACCGGATAAAACCGGATTGAACCGGTTTGAACCGGTTTAAACCGGATAGATCGGTTTAAACCGGATAAAACAGGATTGAACCGGCTTAAACCAGTTTAAACCGGATAGAACCAGTTTAAACAGGATTAAACCAGATTGAACTGGTTTAAACAGGATAAAACCGGATTGAACCGGTTTAAATCGGATAGAACCGGATTGAACCGGTTTAAACCGGATAAACCCGGATTGAACCGGTTTGAACCGGTTTAAACAGGATAGATCGGTTTAAACCCGATAAAACAGGATTGAACCGGTTTAAACCGGTTTAAAACGGATAGAACCGGTTTAAACAGGATTAAACCGGATTGAACCGGTTTAAACCGGATAAAACCGGATTGAACAGGTTTACACCGGATAAAACCGGATTGAACCGGTTTAAACCGGTTTCAAACTTATTGAACCTTACTGAACTGGTTTAAACCAGATAAAACCGTATTGAACCCTTTTAAACCAGTTTAAACTGGATAGAACCGGATAGAACGGGATCAAACCGGATAAAACCGGATTGAACCGGTTAAACCAGTTTCAACCAGATAAAACCGGATTGAACCGATTTACACCAGATAAAATCGGATTGAACCGGTTTAAACCGGTTTAAACCGGATGATACCGGATTTAACCGGTATAAACCGGTTTAAACGGGAAAAAACCGGATTGAACCAGTTTAAACCGGTTTAAACCGGAGAAAACCGGATTGAACTGGTTTAAACTGGTTTAAATCGAATAGAAACGGATTTAACCGGTTTAAACCGGATAAACCCGGATTGAACAGGTTTAAAACAGTTTCAACCGGATAAAATAGGATTGATCCAGTTTAAACCAGATGAAACCGGATTTAACCGGTTTAAACCGGTTTAAACCAGAAAGAACCGGATAGAACCGGTTTAAACCGGATTAAAACGGATTGGATCGGTTTAAACCGGTTTTAACCGGACAGAACAGGATAGAACCAGTTTAAACCGGTTTAAACTGGATAGAACCGGATTGAACCGGCTTAAACCCCTTTAAACAGGATACAACCGGATTGAACTGGTTGAAACCGGATAGAACCGGATTGAACCGGTTTAAACCGGATAGAACCGGATTGAACTGGATAGAACCGCATTGAACCGGTGGAAACTGGATAGAACCGGATTGAACCGGTTTAAACCGGATAGAACCGGATAGAACCGGATTGAACTGGTTGTAACCGGATAGAACCGGATTGAACCAGTTTAAACCAGATAAAACCGGATTGAACCGGTTAAACCGGTTTCAACCGGATAAAACCGGATTGAACCAGTTTAAACCAGATAAAACCGGATTGAACCGGTTTAAACCGGTTTAAACCGGATGAAACCGGATAGAACCAGATTGAACCAGTTTAAACCGGTTTAAACCAGATGAAACCGGATAGAACCTGTTTAAACTGGATAAAATCGGATTGAACCAGTTTAAATCGGATTAAAACGGAAAGAACCGGTTTACACCGGATAGAAGAGGATTGAACCGGTATAAAACAGATAGAACCGGATTGAACCGGTTCCAACCGGTTTAAACCAGATAAAACTGGATCGATCCGGTTTAAACTGGTTTAAACCGGATAAAACAGGATAGAACTGCTTTAAAGCGGATAGAAAGGGACTGAACCGGTTTAAACCGGATTAAACCGGATTAAACCGGATAAAACCAGATTGAACCAGTTCAAACCTGTTTAAACTGGATAAAACTGGATTGAACTGGTTTAAACCAGTTTGAACCGTATAGAACCGGATTGAACGTGTTTAAACCGCATAAAATAGGATTGAACCGGTTTAAACCGGATAAAACCAGATGGAAACGGTTTAAAACGGATAGAACCGTATTGAACCGGTTTAAACCAGAAAAACCGGATTGAACCTGTTTAAACTGGATTAAACCGGACTGAACCGGTTAAAACCGGATAAAACCGGATTGATGCGGTTTAAACTGGTTTTAATAGGATAAAACCGGATAGATCCGTGTTGAACCGGATTGAACCAGCTGGTTCAAATCGGATAAAACCGGATTGAACCGGTTTAATCCAGATAAAACCGGTTTAAACAGGATAAAACCAGATTGAACCAGTTTAAACCGGTTTAAACAAGATAAAAGCGGATTGAACCGGTTTAAACAGGATAGAACCGGACTGAACCGGTTTAAACAGGTTTAAAGTGGATAAAACCGGATGAACAGGTTTAAACAGGATAAAACCGGATTGATCAGGTTTAAACTGGATAAAACCAGATAGAACTGGTTTATAACGGATAGCACCGGATTGAACTGGTTTAAACTTGATAAAACCAGATTGAACCAGTTTAAACTGGTTTAAACCGGATAAAACCGGATTGAACCGGTTTAAACCGGATAAAACCGGATGGAAACCGTTTAAACTGGATAGAACTGGATTGAACCGGTTTAAACCAGAAAAACAGGATTGAACCTGTTTAAACCGCATAAAACCGGACTGAACCGGTTTAAACTGGATAAAACCAGATTGATCCGGTTTAAACTGGTTTAAACCGGATAAAACCGGATAGAACCGGGTTGAACCAGATTGAAGCGGTTTAAACCGGTTTAAACCAGATAAAACAGGATAGAACAGATTTAAACCAGAAAAAAGCAGATTGAACCGGATTAAACCAGTTTAAACCGGATAAAACCGGATTGAATAAGTTTAAACTGGATTGAACCGGTTTAAACCGGTTTAAAACGGATAGAACCGGATGGAACCGGTTTAAACCGGTTTAACGTGGATAAAACCGGATTGAACTGGTTTAAACAGGATAAAACCGAATTGAACCAGTTAAAAATGGTTTAAACAGGATAAAACCGCATTGAACCGGTTTAAACCGGATAAAACCGGATCGATCCGGTTTAAACCGGTTTAAACCAGATAAAACAGGATAGAACTGCTTTAAAGCAGATACAAAGGGACTGAACCGGTTTAAACCGGATTAAACCGAATTAAACCGGATAAAACCAGATTGAACTGGTTTAAACCTGTTTAAACTGGATAAAACCGGATTGAACTGGTTTAAAACGGATAAAACCAGATGGAAACGGTTTAAACCGGATAAAACCGGATTGAACCGGTTTAAACCAGAAAAACCGGATTGAACCTGTTTAAACTGCATAAAACTGGACTGAACCGGTTAAAACCGGATAAAACCGGATTCATGCGGTTTAAACTGGTTTTAAAAGGATAAAACCGGATAGATACGTGTTGAACCGGATTGAACAGGTTTAAACCGGTTCAAATCGGATAAAACCGGATTGAACCGGTTTAAACCGGATAAAACCGGTTTAAACAGGATAGAACCAGATTGAACCAGTTTAAACCGGTTTAAAACAGATAAAAGCGGATTGAACCGGTTTAAACAGGATAGAACCGGACTGAACCGGTTTAAACAGGTTTAAAGTGGATAAAACCGGATTGAACTGGTTTAAACAGGATAAAACGGGATTGAACCGGTTTAAACCGGATAAAACCAGATAGAACTGGCTTATAACGGATAGAACCGGATTGAACTGGTTTAAACTGGTTTAAATTGGATAAAACCGGGTTGAACCGGTTTAAACGTGATTAAACCGGATAAAACCGGATTGATCCGGTTTAGACTTGATAAAACCGGATTGAACCGGTTTAAACCAGTTTAAACAGGATAAAATCGGTCTGAACCGGTTTAAACTGGTTTAAACTGGTTAAAAACGGATTGAACCGTTTTATACTTGATAAAACCGGATTGAACCAGTTTAAACCGGTTTAAACCGGATAAAAACGTATTGAACCGGTTATAAAACCGGATAGAAAAGGTTTAAACCGGGTAAAAACGGATAGAACCGTATTGAACCGGTTTAAAAAGGTTTAAACCGGATAAAAACTGATTGAACCGGTTCAGACCGGTTTAAGGTGGATAAAACCAGATTAAACCGGATTAAACCAGATACAACCGGATTGAACCGGTTTAAAGCGGTTTGTACCGTATAGAACCGGATTGAACGTGTTTAAACCGGATAAAACCGGATTGAACCAGTTTAAACCGGTTTGTACCGTATAGAACCGGATTGAAAGTGTTTAAACCGGATAAAATCGGATTGAACCGGTTTAAACTGGATAAAACCAGATGGAAACGGTTTAAACCGGATAGAACCGGATTGAACCGGTTTAAACCAGAAAAACCGGATTGAACCTGTTTAAACTGGATAAAACCTGACTGAACCGGTTAAAACCGGATAAAACCGGATTGATGCGGTTTAAACTGGTTTAAATAGGATAAAACCGGATAGATCCGGGTTGAACCGGATTGAACCGGATAAAACAGGATAGAACTGCTTTAAAGCGGATAGAAAGAGTTTGAACCGGTTTAAAGCGGATTGAACCGGTTTAAACCGGTTTGAACCGTATAGAACCGGATTGAACGTGTTTAAACCGGATAGAACCAAATTGAACCGGTTTAAACCAGAAAAACCGGATTGAACCTGTTTAAACTGGATAAAACCGGACTGAACCAGTTAAAACCGGATAAAACCGGATTGATCCGGTTTGAACTGGTTTAAATAGGATAAAACCGGATTGAACCGGTTTAAACCGGATAAAAACTGATAGAACCAGACTGAACCGGTATAAACCGGTTTAAGCCAGATGAAACCGGATAGAACCGGTTTAAACTGGATAAAATCGGATTGAACCAGTTTAAACCGAATTAAACTGGAAAGAACCGGTTTACACTGGATAGAACAGGATTGAACCGGTATAAACCGGATAGAACAGGATTGAACCGGTTTAAACTGGTTTAAACTGGATAGAACCGGATGGAACCGGTTTAAACCGGTTTAAACTAAATGAAACCAGATAGAACCGGTTTAAACCGGATAGAACCAGATTAAACCGGTTTGAACCGGTTGAAAGCGGATAAAAACGGATTGATCCGGTTTAAAACGGTTTAAACCGGATTGAACAGGTTTAAACCGGTTGAAACCGGATAAAACCGGATTGAACCAGTTTAAACCGGTTTAAACCGGATAAAAACAGATTGAACCGGTTTATACCGGATAAAATCGGATTGAACCGGCTTAAACAGGTTTAAACAGGATAGAACCGGATAGAACCGGTTTAAAACGGATAAAAACTGATAGAACCAGACTGAACCCGTTTAAACCGGTTTAAGCCAAATGAAACCGGATAGAACCGTTTTAAACTGGATAAAATCGGATTGAACCAGTTTAAACCGGATTAAACCGGAAAGAACCGGTTTACACCGGATAGAAGATGATTGAACTGGTATAAACCGGATAGAACCGGATAGAACTGGTTTAAAGCAGATAGAAAGGGATTGAACCGTTTTAAACCGGTTTAAACCGGATAAAACCAGATTGAACCAGTTTAAACCGGTTTAAACTGGATCAAAACGGATTGAACCGGTTTAAACCGGATAAAACCGGATTGAACCGGTTTAAACCGCTGTGAACCGTATAGAACCGGATTGAACGTGTTTAAACCGGAAAAAACCGGATTGAACCGGTTTAAACCGGATAAAACCGGATGGAAACCGTTTAAACTGGATAGAACTGTATTGAACCGGTTTAAACCAGAAAAACCGGATTGAACCTGTTTAAACCGGATAAAACCGGACTGAACCGGTTTAAACTGGATAAAACCGGATTGATCCGGTTTAAACTGGTTTAAAACGGATAAAACCGGATAGAACCGGGTTGAACCAGATTGAAGCGGTTTAAACCGGTTTAAACCAGAAAAAACCGGATAGAACAGGTTTAAACCGAAAGAAAAGCAGATTGTACCGGATTAAACCGGTTTAAACCGGATAAAACCGGATTGAATAAGTTTAAACCGGATTGAACCGGTTTGAACCGGTTAAAAACGGATAGAACCAGATTGAACCGGTTTAAACCGGTTTAAGGTGGATAAAACCGGATTGAACTGGTTTAAACAGGATAAAACCGAATTGAACCGGTTTAAAATGGTTTACACAGGATAAAACCACATTGAACCGGTTTAAACCGGATAAAACCGGACCGATCCGGTTTAAACCGGTTTAAAACGGATAAAACAGGATAGAACTGCTTTAAAGCGGATAGAAAGGGACTGAACCGGTTTAAACCAGATTAAACCGGATACAACCGGATTGAACCGGTTTAAAGCGGTTTGAACCGTATAGAACCGGATTTAACGTGTTTAAACCGGATAAAACTGGATTGAACCGGTTTGAACCGGTTTAAACCGGATAGATCGGTTTAAACCGGATAAAACAAGATAGAACCGGCTTAAACCAGTTTAAACCGGATTGAACCAGTTTAAACCGGTTTAAACCAGATAGAACCGGTTTAAACCGGATTAAAACGGATTGGATCGGTTTAAACCGGTTTTAACTGGACAAAACAGGATAGAACCAGTTTAAAACGGTTTATACCGGATAGAACCGGATTGAACCGGTTTAAACCTGATATGACCGGTTTAAACCGGTTTAAACTGGATAGAACCGAGTTGAACCGGTTTAAACGTGATTAAACCGGATAAAACCGGATTGATCCGGTTTAGACTTGATAAAACCGGATTGAACCGGTTTAAACCGGTTTAAACAGGATAAAATCGGACTGAACCGGTTTAAACTGGTTTAAACTGGTTAAAAACGGATTGAACCGTTTTATACTTGATAAAACCGGATTGAACCAGTTTAAACCGGTTTAATCCGGATAAAAACGTATTGAACCGGTTTAAACTGGTTTAAACCGGATAAAACCGGAAAGAAAAGGTTTAAACCGGGTAAAAACGGATAGAACCGTATTGAACCGGTTTAAAAAGGTTTAAACCGGATAAAAACTGATTGAACCGGTTCAAACCGGTTTAAACCAGATAAAACCGGCTTGAACCGGTTTAAACCGGATAAAAACGGATAGAACCGGATTGAACCGGTTTAAACCGGTTTAAACCAAATGAAACCAGATAGAACCGGTTTAAACCGGATAGAACCAGATTAAACCAGTTTGAACCGGTTGAATCTGGTTTCAAACGGATAGAACCGGATTGAACCGGTTTAAACCGGTTTAAGGTGGATAAAACCGGATTGAACTGGTTTAAACAGGATGAAACCAAATTGAACCGGTTTAAAATGGTTTAAACAGGATAAAACCGCATTGAACCGGTTTAAACCGGATAAAACCAAACCGATCCGGTTTAAACCGGTTTAAAACGGATAAAACAGGATAGAACTGCTTTAAAGCGGAGAGGAAGGGACTGAACCGGTTTAAACCAGATTAATCCAGATTAAACCGGATAAAACCCGATTGAACCGGTTTAAACCTGTTTAAACTGGATAAATCCAGATTGAACCGGTATAAACCGGGTAGAACCGTATAGAACCGAATTGAACGTTTTTAAACCGGATAAAACCGGATTGAACCGGTTTAAACCGGTTTGAATGGTATAGAACCGGATTGATACTGTTTCAACCGGATAAAACCGTATTGAACCGGTTTAAACCGGATAAAACCGGATGGAAATGGTTTAAACCGGATAGAACCGGATTGAACCGGTTTAAACCAGAAAAACCAGATTGAACCTGTTTAAACTGGATAAAACCGGACTGAACTGGTTTAAACCAGTTTGAACTGTATAGAACCGGATTGAACGTGTTTAAACCGGATAAAACCGGATTGAATTGTTTAAGCCGGTTTGAACCATATAGAACCGGATTGAACGTGTTTAAACCGGATAAAACCGGATTGAACCGGTTTAAACCGGATAAAACCAGATGGAAACGGTTTAAACCGGATAAAACCGGATTGAACCGGTTTAAACCAGAAAAACCGGATTGAACCTGTTTAAACTGCATAAAACTGGACTGAACCGGTTAAAACCGGATAAAACCGGATTCATGCGGTTTAAACTGGTTTTAATAGGATAAAACCGGATAGATCCGTGTTGAACCGGATTGAACAGGTTTAAACCGGTTCAAATCGGATAAAACCGGATTGAACCGGTTTAAACCGGATAAAACCGGTTTAAACAGGATAGAACCACATTGAACCAGTTTAAACCGGTTTAAACCAGATAAAAGCGGATTGAACCGGTTTAAACAGGATAGAAGCGGACTGAACCGGTTTAAACAGGTTTAAAGTGGATAAAACCGGATTGAACTGGTTTAAACAGGATAAAACCGGATTGAACCGGTTTAAACCGCATAAAACCAGATAGAACTGGTTTATAACGGATAGAACCGGATTGAACTGGTTTAAACTGGTTTAAACTGGATAAAACCGGGTTGAACCGGTTTAAACGTGATTAAACCGGATAAAACCGGATTGATCCGGTTTAGACTTGATAAAACCGGATTGAACCGGTTTAAACCGGTTTAAACAGGATAAAATCGGACTGAACCGGTTTAAACTGGTTTAAACTGGTTAAAAACGGATTGAACCGTTTTATACTTGATAAAACGGGATTAAACCAGTTTAAACCGGTTTAATCCGGATAAAAACGTATTGAACCGGTTTAAACTGGTTTAAACCGGATAAAACCGGATAGAAAAGGTTTAAACCGGGTAAAAACGGATAGAACCGTATTGAACCGGTTTAAAAAGGTTTAAACCGGATAAAACCGGCTTGAACCGGTTTAAACCGGATAAAAACGGATAGAACCGGATTGAACCGGTTTAAACCGGTTTAAACCAAATGAAACCAGATAGAACCGGTTTAAACCGGATAGAACCAGATTAAACCAGTTTGAACCGGTTGAAACCGGTTTCAAATGGATAGAACCGGATTCAACTGGTTTAAACCGGTTTAAGGTGGATAAAACCGGATTGAACTGGTTTAAACAGGATGAAACCGAATTGAACCGGTTTAAAATGGTTTAAACAGGATAAAACCGCATGGAACCGGTTTAAACCGGATAAAACCGGACCGATCCGGTTTAAACCGGTTTAAAACGGATAAAACAGGATAGAACTGCTTTAAAGCGGATAGGAAGGGACTGAACCGGTTTAAACCAGATTAATCCAGATTAAACCGGATAAAACCCGATTGAACCGGTTTAAACCTGTTTAAACTGGATAAATCCGGATTGAACCGGTTTAAACCGGTTAGAACCGTATAGAACCGAATTGAACGTGTTTAAACCGGATAAAACCGGATTGAACCGGTTTAAACCGGTTAGAACCGTATAGAACCGAATTGAACGTGTTTAAACCGGATAAAACCGGATTGAACTGGTTTAAACCGGTTTGAACCGTATAGAACCGGATTGATTGTGTTTAAACCGGATAAAACCGGATTGAACCGGTTTAAACCAGAAAAACCGGATTGAACCTGTTTAAACTGGATAAAACCGGACTGAACCGGTTAAAACCGGATAAAACCGGATTGATGCGGTTTAAACTGGTTTAAAAATGATAAAACCGGATAGATCCGGGTTGAACCGGATTGAACCGGTTTAAACCGGTTTAAACCAGATAAAAGTGGATTGAACCGGTTTAAACAGGATAGAACGGACTGAACCGGTTTAAACAGGTTTAAAGTGGATAAAACAGGATTGAACTGGTTTAAACAGGATAAAACCGGATTGAACCGGTTTAAACCGGATAAAACCAGATAGAACTGGTTTATAACGGATAGAACCGGATTGAACTGGTTTAAACCGGTTTAATCCGGATAAAACCGTGTTGAACCGGTTTAAACCAGATAAAACCGGATTGAACCGGTTTAAACCGGTTTAAACCGTATGAAACCGGATAGAACCGGTTTAAACAGGTTTAATCCGGATAAAACCGGATTGAACCGGTTTAAACGGGATAAAACCGGATTCAACAAGTTTAAACCGGTTTAAACCGGATAGAACCGGATAAAAACAGATTGAACTGGCTTATACCGGATAAAACCGGATTGAACCGGCTTTAACAGGTTTAAACCGGATAGAACCGGATAGAACCGGTTTAAAACGGATAAAACTAGATTGAACAGGTTTAAACTGGTTTAAACCGGATAAAACCGAATTGAGCCGGTTTAAACCAGTTTAAACTGGAGAAAACCGGACTGAACCGGTTTAAACCGGATAAAAACGGATTGTAACAGTTTAAACCGGTTTAAACCGGATAGAACCGGTTTAAACCGGATAAAACCGGATTGAACCGGTTAAACTGGTTTCAACCAGATAAAACCGCATTGAACCAGTTTAAACCATATAAAACCGGATTGAACCAGTTTAAACCGGTTTAAACCGGATGAAACCGAATTGAACCGGTTTAAACCAGATAAAACCGGATTGAACCAGTTTAAACCGGTTTAAACCAGATAGAACTAGATAGAACCGTTTTAAACCGGTTTAAACTGTATAAAACCGGATAGAAACGGTTTAAACCGGTTTAAGCTGGATAGAACCGGATAGAAACGGTTTAAACCGGATAAAACCGGATTGAACGGGTTCAAACTGGTTTAAACCGGCTTAAACTGGATAAAACCGGATAGAACCGGTTTAAACCGGATAAAACCGGATAAAACCAGCATGAACCAGTTTAAACCGGTTGAAACCGGATAAAACCGGATTGAACCAGTTTAAACCGGTTTTAACCGGATAAAAACAGATTGAACCGGTTTATACCGGATAAAATCGGATTGAACCGGCTTAAACAGGTTTAAACAGGATAGAACCGAATAGAACCGGTTTAAAACGGATAAAAACTGATAGAACCAGACTGAACCCGTTTAAACCGGTTTAAGCCAGATGAAACCGGATATAACCGGTTTAAACTGGATAAAATCGGATTGAACCAGTTTAAACTGGATTAAACCGGAAAGAACAGGTTTACACCGGATAGAAGATGATTGAACCGGTATAAACCGGATAGAACCGGATAGAACTGTTTTAAAGCAGATAGAAAGGGATTGAACCGTTTTAAACCGGTTTAAACCGGACAAAACCAGATTGAACCAGTTTAAACCGGTTTAAACTGGATAAAACCGGATTGAACCGGTTTAAACCGGATAAAACCGGATTGAACCGGTTTAAACCGGTGTGAACCGAATAGATCGTTTAAAACTGGATAAAAGAGGATTGAACCGGTGTAAACCGGTTTAAACCGGATAGAACCGGTTTAAACAGGATTAAACCGGATTGAACCAGTTTAAACCGGATAAAACCGGATTGAACCAGTTTAAACCGGATAAAACCGGATTGAACCGGTTTAAACCGGTTTCAACTTTATTGAACCGTACTGAACTGGTTTAAACCAGATAAAACCGGATTGAACCCTTTTAAACCAGTTTAAACTGGATAGAACCGGATAGAATGGGTTCAAACCGGATAAAACCGGATTTAACTGGTATAAACCGGTTTAAACGGGAAAAAACCGGATTGAACCAGTTTAAACCGGTTTAAACCGGAGAAAACCGGATTGAACTGGTTTAAACTGGTTTAAATCGGATAGAAATGGATTTAACCGGTTTAAACCGGATAAACCCAGATTGAACAGGTTTAAACCAGTTTAAACTGGATAGAACCGGATAGAACTGGTTTAAACCGGATAAAACCGGATTGAACCGGTTTAAACCGGTTTAAACCGGATAGAACCGGATAGAACTGGTTTAAACAGGATAAAACGGGATTGAACTGGTTTAAACCGGATAGAACCGGTTTAAACCAGTTTAAACTGGATAGAACCGGATATAACCGGTTGAAACCGGATAAAACCGCATTGAACCAGTTAAAACAGTTTCAACCTGATAAAACCGGATTGAACCAGTTTAAACCACATGAAACCGGATTTAACCGGTTTAAACCGGTTTGAACCGGATAAAACAGGATTGAACCAGTTTAAACCGGTTTAAACCAGATAGAACCGGATAGAACCGGTTTAAACCGGATTAAAACGGATTGGATCGGTTTAAACCGGTTTTAACCGTACAGAACAGGATAGAACCAGTTTAAAACGGTTTAAACCGGATAGAACCGGATTGAACCGGTTTAAACCTGATATGACCGGTTTAAACCGGTTTAAACTGGATAGAACCGGATTGAACCGGCTTAAACCCCTTTAAACAGGATACAACCGGATTGAACCGGTTGAAACCGGATAGAACCGGATTGAACCGGATAAAACCAGATTGAACTGGTTTAAACCTGTTTAAACTGGATAAAACCGGATTGAACTGGTTTAAACCAGTTTGAACTGTATAGAACCGGATTGAACGTGTTTAAACCGGATAAAACCGGATTGAACCGGTTTAAACCGGTTTGAACCGTATAGAACCGGATTGAAAGTGTTTAAACCGGATAAAATCGGATTGAACCGGTTTAAACCGGATAAAACCGGATAGAAAAGGTTTAAACCGGGTAAAAACGGATAGAACCGTATTGAACCGGTTTAAAAAGGTTTAAACCGGATAAAAACTGATTGAACCGGTTCAGACCGGTTTAAGGTGGATAAAACCAGATTAAACCGGATTAAACCAGATACAACCGGATTGAACCGGTTTAAAGCGGTTTGTACCGTATAGAACCGGATGGAACGTGTTTAAACCGGATAAAACCGGATTGAAACAGTTTAAACTGGTTTGTACCGTATAGAACCGGATTGAAAGTGTTTAAACCAGATAAAATCGGATTGAACCGGTTTAAACCGGATAAAACCGGATGGAAACGGTTTAAACTGGATAGAACCGGATTGAACCGGTTAAAACCAGAAAAACCGGATTGAACCTCTTTAAACTGGATAAAACCTGACTGAACCGGTTAAAACCGGATAAAACCGGATTGATGCGGTTTAAACTGGTTTAAATAGGATAAAACTGGATAGATCCGGGTTGAACCGGATTGAACCGGATAAAACAGGATAGAACTGCTTTAAAGCGGATAGAAAGAGTTTGAACCGGTTTAAAGCGGATTGAACCGGTTTAAACCGGTTTGAACCGTATAGAACCGGATTGAACGTGTTTAAACCGGATAGAACCAAATTGAACCGGTTTAAACCAGAAAAACCGGATTGAACCTGTTTAAACTGGATAAAACCGGACTGAACCAGTTAAAACCGGATAAAACCGGATTGATCCGGTTTGAACTGGTTTAAATAGGATAAAATCGGATTGAACCGGTTTAAACCGGATAAAAACTGATAGAACCAGACTGAACCGGTATAAACCGGTTTAAGCCAGATGAAACCGGATAGAACCGGTTTAAACTGGATAAAATCGGATTGAACCAGTTTAAACCGAATTAAACTGGAAAGAACCGGTTTACACTGGATAGAACAGGATTGAACCAGTATAAACCGGATAGAACAGGATTGAACCGGTTTAAACTGGTTTAAATCGGATAGAACCGGATGGAACCGGTTTAAACCGGTTTAAACTAAATGAAACCAGATAGAACCGGTTTAAACCGGATAGAACCAGATTAAACCGGTTTGAACCGGTTGAAAGCGGATAAAAACGGACTGATCCGGTTTAAAACGGTTTAAACCGGATTGAACAGGTTTAAACCGGTTGAAACCGGATAAAACAGGATTGAACCAGTTTAAACCGGTTTAAACCGGATAAAAACAGATTGAACCGGTTTATACCGGATAAAATCGGATTGAACCGGCTTCAACAGGTTTAAACAGGATAGAACCGGATAGAACCGGTTTAAAACGGATAAAAACTGATAGAACCAGACTGAACCCGTTTAAACCGGTTTAAGCCAGATGAAACCGGATAGAACCGTTTTAAACTGGATAAAATCGGATTGAACCAGTTTAAACCGGATTAAACCGGAAAGAACCGGTTTACACCGGATAGAAGATGATTGAACCGGTATAAACCGGATAGAACCGGATAGAACTGGTTTAAAGCAGACAGAAAGGGATTGAACCGTTTTAAACCGGTTTAAACCGGATAAAACCAGATTGAACCAGTTTAAACCGGTTTAAACTGGATCAAACCGGATTGAACCGGTTTAAACCGGATAAAACCGGATTGAACCGGTTTAAACCGGTGTGAACCGTATAGAACCGGATTGAACGTGTTTAAACCGGAAAAAACCGGATTGAACCGGTTTAAACCGGATAAAACCCGATGGAAACCGTTTAAACTGGATAGAACTGGATTGAACCGGTTTAAACCAGAAAAACCGGATTGAACCTGTTTAAACCGGATAAAACCGGACTGAACCGGTTTAAACTGGATAAAACCGGATTGATCCGGTTTAAACTGGTTTAAAACGGATAAAACCGGATAGAACCGGGTTGAACCAGATTGAAGCGGTTTAAACCGGTTTAAATCAGAAAAAACCGGATAGAACAGGTTTAAACCGAAAGAAAAGCAGATTGTACTGGATTAAACCGGTTTAAACCAGATAAAACCGGATTGAATAAGTTTAAACCGGATTGAACCGGTTTGAACCGGTTAAAAACGGATAGAACCAGATTGAACCGGTTTAAACCGGTTTAAGGTGGATAAAACCGGATTGAACTGGTTTAAACAGGATAAAACCGAATTGAACCGGTTTAAAATGGTTTACACAGGATAAAACCACATTGAACCCGTTTAAACCGGATAAAACCGGACCGATCCGGTTTAAACCGGTTTAAAACGGATAAAACAGGATAGAACTGCTTTAAAGCGGATAGAAAGGGACTGAACCGGTTTAAACCAGATTAAACCGGATACAACCGGATTGAACCGGTTTAAAGTGGTTTGAACCATATAGAACCGGATTGAACGTGTTTAAACCGGATAAAACTGGATTGAACCGGTTTGAACCGGTTTAAACCGGATAGATCGGTTTAAACCGGATAAAACAGGATAGAACCGGCTTAAACCAGTTTAAACCGGATAGAACCAGTTTAAACAGGATTAAACCGGATTGAACCGGTTTAAACAGGATAAAACCGGATTGAACCGGTTTAAATCGGATAGAACCGGATTGAACCGGTTAAAACCAGATAAACCCGGATTGAACCGGTTTGAACCAGTTTAAACCAGATAGATCGGTTTAAACCGGATAAAACAGGATTGAACCGGTTTAAACCGGATAAAACGGGATTGAACCGGCTTAAACCGGTTTAAACCGGATAGAACCAGTTTAAACAGGATTAAACCGGATTGAACCAGTTTAAACATGATAAAACCGGATTGAACCGGTTTAAACCGGATAGAACCAGTTTAAACAGGATTAAACCGGATTGAACTGATTTAAACCGGATAAACCCTGATTGAACCGGTTTGAACCGGTTTAAACCGGATAGATCGCTTAAAACCGGATAAAACAGGATTGAACCGGTTTAAACCAGTTTAAACTGGATAGAACCGGTTTAAACAGCATTAAACCGGATTCAACCGGTTTAAACCGGATAAAACCGGATTGAACCGGTTTAAACCGGATAAAACCGGATTGAACCGGTTTAAACCGGTTTCAACCTTATTGAACCGTACTGAACTGGTTTAAACCAGATAAAACCGGATTGAACCCTTTTAAACCAGTTTAAACTGGATAGAACCGGATAGAATGGGTTCAAACCGGATAAAACCGGATTTAACCGGTATAAACCGGTTTAAACGGGAAAAAACCGGATTGAACCAGTTTAAACCGGTTTAAACCGGAGAAAACCGGATTGAACTGGTTTAAACTGGTTTAAATCGGATAGAAACGGATTTAACCGGTTTAAACCGGATAAACCCAGATTGAACAGGTTTAAACCAGTTTAAACTGGATAGAACCGGATAGAACTGGTTTAAACCGGATAAAACCGGATTGAACCGGTTTAAACCGGTTTAAACCGGATAGAACCGGATAGAACTGGTTTAAACAGGATAAAACGGGATTGAACCGGTTTAAACCGGATAGAACCGGTTTAAACCAGTTTAAACTGGATAGAACCGGATATAACCGGTTGAAACCGGATAAAACCGCATTGAACCAGTTTAAACAGTTTCAACCGGATAAAACCGGATTGAACCAGTTTAAACCGGATAAAACCGGATTGAACCAGTTTAAACCGGTTTAAACCAGATAGAACCGGATAGAACCGGTTTAAACCGGATTAAAACGGATTGGATCGGTTTAAACCGGTTTTAACCGTACAGAACAGGATAGAACCAGTTTAAAACGGTTTAAACCGGATAGAACCGGATTGAACCGGTTTAAACCTGATATGACCGGTTTAAACCGGTTTAAACTGGATAGAACCGGATTGAACCGGCTTAAACCCCTTTAAACAGGATACAACCGGATTGAACCAGTTGAAACCGGATAGAACCGGATTGAACCGGATAAAACCAGATTGAACTGGTTTAAACCTGTTTAAACTGGATAAAACCGGATTGAACTGGTTTAAACCAGTTTGAACTGTATAGAACCGGATTGAACGTGTTTAAACCGGATAAAACCGGATTGAACCGGTTTAAACCGGTTTGAACCGTATAGAACCGGATTGAAAGTGTTTAAACCGGATAAAACCGGATTGAACCGGTTTAAACCGGATAAAACCAGATGGAAACGGTTTAAACCGGATAAAACCGGATTGAACCGGTTTAAACCAGAAAAACCGGATTGAACCTGTTTAAACTGCATAAAACTGGACTGAACCGGTTAAAACCGGATAAAACCGGATTCATGCGGTTTAAACTGGTTTTAATAGGATAAAACCGGATAGATCCGTGTTGAACCGGATTGAACAGGTTTAAACCGGTTCAAATCGGATAAAACCGGATTGAACCGGTTTAAACCGGATAAAACCGGTTTAAACAGGATAGAACCAGATTGAACCAGTTTAAACCGGTTTAAACCAGATAAAAGCGGATTGAACCGGTTTAAACAGGATAGAACCTGACTGAAGCGGTTTAAAAAGGTTTAAATTGGATAAAACCGGATTGAACTGGTTTAAACAGGATAAAACCGGATTGAACCGGTTTAAACCGCATAAAACCAGATAGAACTGGTTTATAACGGATAGAACCGGATTGAACTGGTTTAAACCGGTTTAAACTGGATAAAACCGGGTTGAACCGGTTTAAACGTGATTAAACCGGATAAAACCGGATTGATCCGGTTTAGACTTGATAAAACCGGATTGAACCGGTTTAAACCGGTTTAAACAGGATAAAGTCGGACTGAACCGGTTTAAACTGGTTTAAACTGGTTAAAAAAGGATTGAACCGTTTTATACTTGATAAAACCGGATTGAACCAGTTTAAACCGGTTTAATCCGGATAAAACCGGGTTGAACCGGTTTAAACCAGATAAAACCGGATTGAACCGGTTTAAACCGTATGAAACCGGATAGAACCGGTTTAAACAGGTTTAATCCGGATAAAACCGTTTTGAACCGGTTTAAACGGGATAAAACCGGATTCAACAAGTTTAAACCGGTTTAAAACGGATAGAACCGGATAAAAACAGATTGAACTGGCTTATACCGGATAAAACCGGATTGAACCGGCTTAAACAGGTTTAAACCGGATAGAACCGGAAAGAACCGGTTTAAAACGTATAAAACTAGATTGAACAGGTTTAAACTGGTTTAAACCGGATAAAACCGAATTGAAACGGTTTAAACCAGTTTAAACCGGAGAAAACCGGACTGAACCGGTTTAAACCGGATAAAAACGGATTGTAACAATTTAAACCGGTTTAAACCGGATAGAACCGGTTTAAACCGGATAAAACCGGATTGAACCAGATTGAACCAGTTTAAACCGGTTTAAACCGGATAAAAACAGATTGAACCGGTTTATACCGGATAAAATCGGATTGAACCGGCTTAAACAGGTTTAAACAGGATAGAACCGGATAGAACCGGTTTAAAACGGATAAAAACTGATAGAACCAGACTGAACCCGTTTAAACCGGTTTAAGCCAGATGAAACCGGATAGAACCGGTTTAAACTGGATAAAATCGGATTGAACCAGTTTAAACCGGATTAAACCGGAAAGAACCGGTTTACACCGGATAGAAGATGATTGAACCGGTATAAACCGGATAGAACCGAATAGAACTGGTTTAAAGCAGATAGAAAGGGATTGAACCGTTTTAAACCGGTTTAAACCGGAGAAAACCAGATTGAACCAGTTTAAACCGGTTTAAACTGGATAAAACCGGATAGAACCGGTTTAAACAGGTTTAATCCGGATAAAACCGGATTGAACCGGTTTAAACGGGATAAAACTGCATTCAACAATTTTAAACCGGTTTAAACCGTATGAAACCGGATAGAACAGGTTTAAACAGTTTTAATCCGGATAAAACCGGATAGAACCGGTTTAAACCGGATTAAAACGGATTGGATCAGTTTAAACCGGTTTTAAACGTACAGAACAGGATAGAACCAGTTTAAAACGGTTTAAACCGGATAGAACCGGATTGAACCGGTTTAAACCTGATATGACCGGTTTAAACCGGTTTAAACTGGATAGAACCGGATTGAACCGGCTTAAACCCCTTTAAACAGGATACAACCGGATTGAACCAGTTGAAACCGGATAGAACCGGATTGAACCGGATAAAACCAGATTGAACTGGTTTAAACCTGTTTAAACTGGATAAAACCGGATTGAACTGGTTTAAACCAGTTTGAACTGTATAGAACCGGATTGAACGTGTTTAAACCGGATAAAACCGGATTGAACCGGTTTAAACCGGTTTGAACCGTATAGAACCGGATTGAAAGTGTTTAAACCGGATAAAACCGGATTGAACCGGTTTAAACCAGATAAAACCAGATGGAAACGGTTTAAACCGGATAAAACCGGATTGAACCGGTTTAAACCAGAAAAACCGGATTGAACCTGTTTAAACTGCATAAAACTGGACTGAACCGGTTAAAACCGGATAAAACCGGATTCATGCGGTTTAAACTGGTTTTAATAGGATAAAACCGGATAGATCCGTGTTGAACCGGATTGAACAGGTTTAAACCGGTTCAAATCGGATAAAACCGGATTGAACCGGTTTAAACCGGATAAAACCGGTTTAAACAGGATAGAACCAGATTGAACCAGTTTAAACCGGTTTAAAACAGATAAAAGCGGATTGAACCGGTTTAAACAGGATAGAACCTGACTGAAGCGGTTTAAACAGGTTTAAATTGGATAAAACCGGATTGAACTGGTTTAAACAGGATAAAACCGGATTGAACCGGTTTAAACCGCATAAAACCAGATAGAACTGGTTTATAACGGATAGAACCGGATTGAACTGGTTTAAACCGGTTTAAACTGGATAAAACCGGGTTGAACCGGTTTAAACGTGATTAAACCGGATAAAACCGGATTGATCCGGTTTAGACTTGATAAAACCGGATTGAACCAGTTTAAACCGGTTTAATCCGGATAAAAACGTATTGAACCGGTTTAAACTGGTTTAAACCGTATAAAACCGAATAGAAAAGTTTTAAACCGGGTAAAAACGGATAGAACCGTATTGAACCGGTTTAAAAAGGTTTAAACAGGATAAAACCGGCTTGAACCGGTTTAAACCGGATAAAAACGGATAGAACCAGATTGAACCGGTATAAACCGGTTTAAACCAAATGAAACCAGATAGAACCGGTTTAAACCGGATAGAACCAGATTAAACCAGTTTGAACCGGTTGAAACCGGTTTCAAACGGATAGAACCGGATTGAACCGGTTTAAACCGGTTTTAGGTGGATAAAACCGGATTGAACTGGTTTAAACAGGATGAAACCGAATTGATCCGGTTTAAAATGGTTTAAACAGGATAAAACCACATTGAACCGGTTTAAACCGGATAAAACCGGACCGATCCGGTTTAATCCGGTTTAAAACGGATAAAACAGGATAGAACTGCTTTAAAGCGGATAGGAAGGGACTGAACCGGTTTAAACCAGATTAATCCAGATTAAACCGGATAAAACCCGATTGAACCGGTTTAAACCTGTTTAAACTGGATAAATCCGGATTGAACCGGTTTAAACCGGTTAGAACCGTATAGAACCGAATTGAACGTGTTTTAACTGGATAAAACCGGATTGAACCGGTTTAAACCGGTTAGAACCGTATAGAACCGAATTGAACGTGTTTAAACCGGATAAAACCGGATTGAACTGGTTTAAACCGGTTTGAACCGTATAGAACCGGATTGATAGTGTTTAAACCGGATAAAACCGGATTGAACCGGTTTAAACCGGATAAAACCGGATGGAAACGGTTTAAACCGGATAGAACCGGATTGAACCGGTTTAAACCAGAAAAACCGGATTGAACCTGTTTAAACTGGATAAAACCGGACTGAACCGGTTAAAACCGGATAAAACCGGATTGATGCGGTTTAAACTGGTTTAAAAAGGATAAAACCGGATAGATCCGGGTTGAACCGGATTGAACCAGTTTAAACCGGTTTAAACCAGATAAAAGCGGATTGAACCGGTTTAAACAGGATAGAACGGACTGAACCGGTTTAAACAGGTTTAAAGTGGATAAAA
Source organism: Cynocephalus volans (assembly GCF_027409185.1). Lineage (NCBI taxonomy): Eukaryota > Metazoa > Chordata > Mammalia > Dermoptera > Cynocephalidae > Cynocephalus > Cynocephalus volans. The sequence continues at coordinate 110,290,262 of NC_084471.1, read as the reverse complement.
CAGGATTGAACTGGTTTAAACAGGATAAAACCGGATTGAACCGGTTTAAACCGGATAAAACCAGATAGAACTGGTTTATAACGGATAGAACCGGATTGAACTGGTTTAAACCGGTTTAATCCGGATAAAACCGGGTTGAACCGGTTTAAACCAGATAAAACCGGATTGAACCGGTTTAAACCGTATGAAACAGGATAGAACCGGTTTAAACAGGTTTAATCCGGATAAAACCGTTTTGAACCGGTTTAAATGGGATAAAACCGGATTCAACAAGTTTAAACCGGTTTAAAACGGATAGAACCGGATAAAAACAGATTGAACTGGCTTATACCGGATAAAACCGGATTGAACCGGCTTAAACAGGTTTAAACCGGATAGAACCGGAAAGAACCGGTTTAAAACGTATAAAACTAGATTGAACAGGTTTAAACTGGTTTAAACCAGATAAAACCGAATTGAACCGGTTTAAACCAGTTTAAACCGGAGAAAACCGGACTGAACCGGTTTAAACCGGATAAAAACGGATTGTCACAGTATAAACCGGTTTAAACCGGATAGAACCGGTTTAAACCGGATAAAACCGGATTGAACCAGATTGAACCAGTTTAAACCGGTTTAAACCGGATAAAAACAGATTGAACCGGTTTATACCGGATAAAATCGGATTGAACCGGCTTAAACAGGTTTAAACAGGATAGAACCGGATAGAACCGGTTTAAAACGGATAAAAACTGATAGAACCAGACTGAACCCGTTTAAACCGGTTTAAGCCAGATGAAACCGGATAGAACCGGTTTAAACTGGATAAAATCGGATTGAACCAGTTTAAACCGGATTAAACCGGAAAGAACCGGTTTACACTGGATAGAAGATGATTGAACCGGTATAAACCGGATAGAACCGGATAGAACTGGTTTAAAGCAGATAGAAAGGGATTGAACCGTTTTAAACCGGTTTAAACCGGAGAAAACCAGATTGAACCAGTTTAAACCGGTTTAAACTGGATAAAACCGGATAGAACCGGTTTAAACAGGTTTAATCCGGATAAAACCGGATTGAACCGGTTTAAACGGGATAAAACCGCATTCAACAATTTTAAACCGGTTTAAACCGTATGAAACCGGATAGAACCGGTTTAAACAGGTTTAATCCGGATAAAACCGGATTGAACCGGTTTAAACGGGATAAAACCGCATTCAACAATTTTAAACCGGTTTAAACTGGATAGAACCGGATAAAAACAGATTGATCTGGTTTATAACGGATAAAACCGGATTGAACCGGCTTAAACAGCTTTAAACCGGATAGAACCGGATAGAACCGGTTTAAAACGGATAAAACTAGATTGAACAGGTTTAAACTGGTTTAAACCAGATAAAACTGAATTGAACCGGTTTAAACCAGTTTAAACCGGAGAAAACCGGACTGAACCAGTTTAAACCGGATAAAAATGGATTGTAACAGTTTAAACCGGTTTCAACCGGATAGAACCGGTTTAAACCGGATAAAAACGGATTGAACCGGTTAAACCGGTTTCAACCAGATAAAACCGCATTGAACCAGTTTAAACCATATAAAACCGGATTGAACCGGTTTAAACCGGTTTAAACCGGATAAAACCGGATTGAAAGGGTTCAAACTGGTTTAAACCGGTTTAAACTGGATAAAACCGGAGAGAACCGGTTTAAAACGGATAAAACCGGATAAAACCGGCATGAACGATTTTAAACCGGTTGAAACCGGATAAAACCGGATTGAACCAGTTTAAACTGATTTAAACCGGATAAAAACAGATTGAACCGGTTTATACCGGATAAAATCAGATTGAACCGGCTTAAACAGGTTTAAACAGGATAGAACCGGATAGAACCGGTTTAAAACGGATAAAAACTGATAGAACCAGACTGAACCCGTTTAAACCGGTTTAAGCCAGATGAAACCGGATAGAACCGGTTTAAACTGGATAAAATCGGATTGAACCAGTTTAAACCGGATTAAACCGGAAAGAACCGGTTTACACCGGATAGAAGATGATTGAACCGGTATAAACCGGATAGAACCGGATAGAACTGGTTTAAAGCAGATAGAAAGGGATTGAACCGTTTTAAACTGGTTTAAACCGGATAAAACCAGATTGAACCAGTTTAAATTGGTTTAAACTGGATAACACCGGATTGAACCGGTTTAAACCAGATAAAACCGGATTGAACCGGTTTAAACCGGTGTGAACCGTATAGAACCGGATTGAACGTGTTTAAACCGGAAAAAACCGGATTGAACCGGTTTAAACCGGATAAAACCGGATGGAAACCGTTTAAACTGGATAGAACTGGATTGAACCGGTTTAAACCAGAAAAACCGGATTGAACCTGTTTAAACCGGATAAAACCGGACTGAACCGGTTTAAACTGGATAAAACCGGATTGATCCGGTTTAAACTGGTTTAAAATGGATAAAACCGGATAGAACTGGGTTGAACCAGATTGAAGCGGTTTAAACCGGTTTAAACCAGAAAAAACCGGATAGAACAGGTTTAAACCGAAAGAAAAGCAGATTGTACCGGATTAAACCGGTTTAACCGGATAAAACCGGATTGAATAAGTTTAAACCGGATTGAACTGGTTTGAACCGGTTAAAAACGGATAGACCTGGATTGAACCGGTTTAAACCGGTTTAAGGTGGATAAAACCGGATTGAACTGGTTTAAACAGGATAAAACCGAATTGAACCGGTTTAAAATGGTTTAAATAGGATAAAACCACATTGAACCAGTTTAAACCGGATAAAACCGGACCGATCCGGTTTAAACCGGTTTAAAACGGATAAAACAGGATAGAACTACTTTAAAGCAGATACAAAGGGACTGAACCGGTTTAAACCGGATTAAACCGGATTAAACCGGATAAAACCAGATTGAACTGGTTATAACCTGTTTAAACTGGATAAAACCGGATTGAACTGGTTTAAACCAGTTTGAACTGTATAGAACCGGATTGAACGTGTTTAAACCGGATAAAACCGGATTGAACCAGTTTAAACCAGAAAAACCGGATTGAACCTGTTTAAACTGCACAAAACTGGACTGAACCGGTTAAAACCGGATAAAACCGGATTCATGCGGTTTAAACTGGTTTTAATAGGATAAAACTGGATAGATCCGTATTGAAACGGATTGAACAGGTTTAAACCGGTTCAAATCGGATAAAACCGGATTGAACCGGTTTAAACCGGATAAAACCGGTTTAAACAGGATAGAACCAGATTGAACCAGTTTAAACCGGTTTAAACCAGATAAAAGCGGATTGAACCGGTTTAAACAGGATAGAACCGGACTGAACCGGTTTAAACAGGTTTAAAGTGGATAAAACCGGATTGAAGTGGTTTAAACAGGATAAAACCGGATTGAACCGGTTTAAACCGGATAAAACCAGATAGAACTGGTTTATAACGGATAGAACCGGATTGAACTGGTTTAAACCGGTTTAAACTGGATAAAACCGGGTTGAACCGGTTTAAACGTGATTAAACCGGATAAAACCGGATTGATCTGGTTTAGACTTGATAAAACCGGATTGAACCGATTTAAACAGGTTTAAACAGGATAAAATCGGACTGAACCGGTTTAAACTGGTTTAAACTGGTTAAAAACGGATTGAACTGTTTTATACTTGATAAAACCGGATTGAACCAGTTTAAACCGGTTTAAACCGGATAAAAACGTATTGAACCGGTTTAAACTGGTTTAAACCGGATAAAACCGGATAGAAAAGTTTTAAACCGGGTAAAAACGGATAGAACCGTATTGAACTGGTTTAAAAAGGTTTAAACCAGATAAAAACTGATTGAACCGGTTCAAACCGGTTTAAACCGGATAAAACCGGCTTGAACCGGTTTAAACCAGATAAAAACGGATAGAACCGGATTGAACCAGTTTAAACCGGTTTAAACCAAATGAAACCAGATAGAACCGGTTTAAACCGGATAGAACCAGATTAAACCAGTTTGAACCGGTTGAAACCGGTTTCAAACGGATAGAACCGGATTGAACCGGTTTAAACTGGTTTAAGGTGGATAAAACCGGATTGAACTGGTTTAAACAGGATAAAACCGAATTGAACCGGTTTAAAATGGTTTAAACAGGATAAAACCGCATTGAACTGGTTTAAACCGGATAAAACCGGACCGATCCGGTTTAAACCGGTTTAAAACGGATAAAACAGGATAGAACTGCTTTAAGGCGGATAGGAAAGGACTGAACCGGTTTAAACCAGATTAATCCAGATTAAACCTGATAAAACCCGATTGAACCGGTTTAACCCTGTTAAAACTGGATAAATCCGGATTGAACCGGTTTAAACCGGTTAGAACCGTATAGAACCGAATTGAACGTGTTTAAACCGGATAAAACCGGATTGAACCGGTTTAAACCGGTTTGAACCGTATAAAACAGGATTGATAGAGTTTAAACCGGATAAAACCGGATGGAAACGGTTTAAACCGGATAGAACCGGATTGAACCGGTTTAAACCAGATAAAACCGGATTGAACCTGTTTAAACTGGATAAAACCGGACTGAACCGGTTAAAACCGGATAAAACCGGATTGATGCGGTTTAAACTGGTTTAAAAAGGATAAAACCGGATAGATCCGGGTTGAACCGGATTGAACCGGTTTAAACCGGTTTAAACCAGATAAAAGCGGATTGAACCGGTTTAAACAGGATAGAACGGACTGAACCGGTTTAAACAGGTTTAAAGTGGATAAAACCGGATTGAACTGGTTTAAACAGGATAAAACCGAATTGAACCGGTTTAAACCATATAAAACCAGATAGAACTGGTTTATAACGGATAGAACCGGATTGAACTGGTTTAAACCGGTTTAAACCGGATAAAACCGGGTTGAACCGGTTTAAACCAGATAAAACCGGATTGAACCGGATTAAACCGGTTTAAACCGTATGAAACCGGATAGAACCGGTTTAAACAGGTTTAATCCGGATAAAACCGGATTGAACAGGTTTAAACGGGATAAAACCGGATTCAACAAGTTTAAACCGGTTTAAACCGGATAGAACCGGATAAAAACAGATTGAACTGGCTTATACCAGATAAAACAGGATTGAACCGGCTTAAACAGGTTTAAACCGGATAGAACCGGATAAAACCGGTTTCAAATGGATAAAACTAGATTTAACAGGTTTAAACTGGTTTAAACCGGATAAAACTGAATTGAACCGGTTTAAACCAGTTTAAACCGGAGAAAACCGGACTGAACCGGTTTAAACCGGATAAAAACGGATTGTAACAGTTTAAACCGGTTTAAACCGGATAGAACCGCTTTAAACCGGATAAAACCGGATTGAACCGGTTAAACCGGTTTCAACCAGATAAAACCGCATTGAACCAATTTAAACCATATAAAACCGGATTGAACCGGTTTAAACCGGTTTAAACCGGATGAAACCGAATTGAACCGATTTAAACCAGATAAAACCGGATTGAACCAGTTTAAACTGGTTTAAACCGGATAGAACTAGATAGAACCGTTTTAAACTGGTTTAAACCATATAAAACCGGATAGAAACGGTTAAAACCGGTTTAAACCGGATAAAATCGGATTGAACGGGTTCAAACTGGTTTAAACCGGTTTAAACTGGATAAAACCGGATAGAACAGGTTTCAACCGAAAGAAAAGCAGATTGTACCGGATTAAACCGGTTGAAACCGGATAAAACCGCATTGAACCGGTTAAAACAGTTTCAACCGGATAAAACCGGATTGAACCAGTTTAAACCAGATGAAACCGGATTTAACCGGTTTAAACCGGTTTAAACCGGATAAAACCGGATTGAACCAGTTTAAACCAGTTTAAACCAGATAGAACCGGATAGAACCGGTTTAAACCGGATTAAAACGGATTGGATCGGTTTAAACCGTTTTTAACCGGACAGAACAGGATAGAACCAGTTTAAAACGGTTTAAACCGGATAGAACCGGATTGAACCGGTTTAAACCTGATATGACCGGTTTAAACCGGTTTAAACTGGATAGAACCGGATTGAACAGGTTTAAACCCCTTTAAACAGGATACAACCGGATTGAACCGGTTGAAACCGGATAGAACCGGATAGAACCGTATTGAACCGTTTGAAACTGGATAGAACCGGATTGAACCGGTTTAAACCGGATAGAACCGGATAGAACCGGATTGAACTGGTTGTAACCGGATAGAACCGGATTGAACCAGTTTAAACCAGATAAAACCGGATTGAACCGGTTAAACCGGTTTCAACCGGATAAAACCGGATTGAACCAGTTTAAACCAGATAAAACCGGATTGAACCTGTTTAAACTGGTTTAAACCGGATGAAACCGGATAGAACCAGATTGAACCAGTTTAAACCGGTTTAAACCAGATGAAACCGGATAGAACCTGTTTAAACTGGATAAAATCGGATTGAACCAGTTTAAATCGGATTAAAACGGAAAGAACCGGTTTACACCGGATAGAAGAGGATTGAACCGGTATAAACCCGATAGAACCGGATTGAACCGGTTCCAACCGGTTTAAACCAGATAAAACCGGATAGAACCGGTTTAAACCGGATAAAACCGGATAGAACTGCTTTAAAGCGGATAGAAAGGGACTGAACAGGTTTAAACCGGATTAAACCGGATTAAACCGGATAAAACCAGATTGAACCGGTTTAAACCTGTTTAAACTGGATAAAACTGGATTGAACTGGTTTAAACCAGTTTGAACCGTATAGAACCGGATTGAACGTGTTTAAACCGGAGAAAATAGGATTGAACCGGTTTAAACCGGATAAAACCAGATGGAAACGGTTTAAACCGGATAGAACCGTATTGAACCGGTTTAAACCAGAAAAACCGGATTGAACCTGTTTAAACTGGATAAAACCGGACTGAACCGGTTAAAACCGGATAAAACCGGATTGATGCGGTTTAAACTGCTTTTAATAGGATAAAACCGGATAGATCCTGGTTGAACCGGATTGAACCAGCCGGTTCAAATTGGATAGAACCGGATTGAACCGGTTTAAACTGGTTTAAACCAAATGAAACCAGATAGAACCGGTTTAAACCGGATAGAACCAGATTAAAGCAGTTTGAACCGGTTGAAACCGGTTTCAAATGGATAGAACCGGATTGAACTGGTTTAACCTGGTTTAAGGTGGATAAAACCGGATTGAACTGGTTTAAACAGGATAAAAACGAATTGAACCGGTTTAAAATGGTTTAAACAGGATAAAACCACATTGAACCGGTTTAAACCGGATAAAACCGGACCGATCCGGTTTAAACCGGTTTAAAACGGATAAAACAGGATAGAACTGCTTTAAAGCGGATAGGAAGGGACTGAACCGGTTTAAACCAGATTAATCCAGATTAAACCAGATAAAACCCGATTGAACCGGTTTAAACCTGTTTAAACTGGATAAATCCGGATTGAACCGGTTTAAACCGGTTAGAACCGTGTAGAACCGAATTGAACGTGTTTAAACCGGATAAAACCGGATTGAACCAGTTTAAACCGGATAAAACCGGATGGAAACGGTTTAAACCGGATAGAACCGGATTGAACCGGTTTAAACCAGAAAAACCGGATTGAACCTCTTTAAACTGGATAAAACCGGACTGAACCGGTTAAAACCAGATAAAACCGGATTGATGCGGTTTAAACTGGTTTAAAACGGATAAAACCGGATAGATCCGGGTTGAACCGGATTGAACCGGTTTAAACCGGTTTAAACCATATAAAAGCGGATTGAACCGGTTTAAACAGGATAGAACGGACTGAACCGGTTTAAACAGGTTTAAAGTGGATAAAACCGGATTGAACTGGTTTAAACAGGATAAAACCGGATAAAACCGGGTTGAACCGGTTTAAACCAGATAAAACCGGATTGAACCGGTTTAAACCGGTTTAAACCGTATGAAACCGGATAGAACCGGATAAAAACAGATTGAACTGGCTTATACCAGATAAAACCGGATTGAACCGGCTTAAACAGGTTTAAACCGGATAGAACCGGATAGAACCGGTTTAAAACGGATAAAGCTAGATTGAACAGGTTTAAACTGGTTTAAACCAGATAAAACCGAATTGAACCGGTTTAAACCAGTTTAAACCGGAGAAAACCGGACTGAACCGGTTTAAAAAGGATAAAAACGGATTGTACCAGATTAAACCGGTTTAAACCGGATAGAACCGGTTTAAACCGGATAAAACCGGATTGAACCGGTTAAACCGGTTTCAACCAGATAAAACGGCATTGAACCAGTTTAAACCATATAAAACCGGATTGAACCGGTTTAAACCGGTTTAAACAGGATGAAACCGAATTGAACTGGTTTAAACCAGATAAAACCGGATAGAAACGGTTTAAACCGGTTTAAACCGGATAGAACCGGATAGAACCGGTTTAAACCGGATAAAACCGGATTGAACGGGTTCAAACTGGTTTATACCGGTTTAAACTGGATAAAACCGGATAGAACCGGTTTAAACCGGATAAAACCGGCATGAACCAGTTTAAACCGGTTGAAACCGGATAAAACCGGATTGAACCAGTTTAAACCGGTTTAAACCAGATAAAAACAGATTGAACCGGTTTATACCGGATAAAATCGGATTGAACCGGCTTAAACAGTTTTAAACAGGATAGAACCAGATAGAACCGGTTTAAAACGAATAAAAACTGATAGAACCAGACTGAACCCGTTTAAACCGGTTTAAGCCAGATGAAACCAGATAGAACCGGTTTAAACTGGATAAAATCGGATTGAAGCAGTTTAAACCGGATTAAACCGGAAAGAAACAGTTTACACCCGATAGAAAATGACTGAACCGGTATAAACCGGATAGAACCAGATAGAACTGGTTTAAAGCAGATAGAAAGGGATTGAACCGTTTTAAACCGGTTTAAACCGGATAAAATCAGATTGAACCAGTTTAAACCGGTTTAAACTGGATAAAACCGGATTGAACCGGTTTAAACCGGATAAAACCGGATTGAACCGGTTTAAACCGGTGTGAACCGTATAGAACCGGATTGAACGTGTTTAAACTGGAAAAAACCGGATTGAACCGGTTTAAACCGGATAAAACCGGATGGAAACCGTTTAAACTGGATAGAACTGGATAGAACCGGTTTAAACCAGAAAAACCGGATTGAACCTGTTTAAACCGGATAAAACCGGACTGAACCTGTTTAAACTGGATAGATCGGTTTAAACCGGATAAAACAGGATTGAATAAGTTTAAACCGGATTGAACCGGTTTGAACCGGTTAAAAACGGATAGAACCAGATTGAACCAGTTTAAACCGGTTTAAGGTGGATAAAACCGGATTGAACTGGTTTAAACAGGATAAAACCGAATTGAACCGGTTTAAAATGGTTTACACAGGATAAAACCACATTGAACCGGTTTAAACCGGATAAAACCGGACCGATCCGGTTTAAACCGGTTTAAAACGGATAAAACAGGATAGAACTGCTTTAAAGCGGATAGAAAGGGACTGAACCGGTTTAAACCAGATTAAACCGGATACAACCGAATTGAACCGGTGTAAAGCGGTTTGAACCGTATAGAACCGGATTGAACGTGTTTAAACCGGATAAAACCGGATTGAACCGGTTTGAACCGGTTTAAACCGGATAGATCGGTTTAAACCGGATAAAACAGGATTGAACCGGCTTAAACCAGTTTAAACCGGATAGAACCAGTTTAAACAGGATTAAACCAGATTGAACTGGTTTAAACAGGATAAAACCGGATTGAACCGGTTTAAATCGGATAGAACCGGATTGAACCGGTTTAAACCGGATAAACCCGGATTGAACCGGTTTGAACCAGTTTAAACAGGATAGATCGGTTTAAACCCGATAAAACAGGATTGAACCGGTTTAAACCGGTTTAAACCGGATAGAACCGGTTTAAACAGGATTAAACCGGCATGAACCAGTTTAAACCGGTTGAAACCGGATAAAACCGGATTGAACCAGTTTAAACCGGTTTAAACCAGATAAAAACAGATTGAACCGGTTTATACCGGATAAAATCGGATTGAACCGGCTTAAACAGTTTTAAACAGGATAGAACCAGATAGAACCGGTTTAAAACGAATAAAAACTGATAGAACCAGACTGAACACGTTTAAACCGGTTTAAGCCAGATGAAACCAGATAGAACCGGTTTAAACTGGATAAAATCGGATTGAAGCAGTTTAAACCGGATTAAACCGGAAAGAAACAGTTTACACCCGATAGAAAATGACTGAACCGGTATAAACCGGATAGAACCGGATAGAACTGGTTTAAAGCAGATAGAAAGGGATTGAACCGTTTTAAACCGGTTTAAACCGGATAAAATCAGATTGAACCAGTTTAAACCGGTTTAAACTGGATAAAACCGGATTGAACCGGTTTAAACCGGATAAAACCGGATTGAACCGGTTTAAACCGGTGTGAACCGTATAGAACCGGATTGAACGTGTTTAAACTGGAAAAAACCGGATTGAACCGGTTTAAACCGGATAAAACCGGATGGAAACCGTTTAAACTGGATAGAACTGGATAGAACCGGTTTAAACCAGAAAAACCGGATTGAACCGGTTTAAACCGGATAAAACCGGACTGAACCTGTTTAAACTGGATAGATCGGTTTAAACCGGATAAAACAGGATTGAATAAGTTTAAACCGGATTGAACCGGTTTGAACCGGTTAAAAACGGATAGAACCAGATTGAACCGGTTTAAACCGGTTTAAGGTGGATAAAACCGGATTGAACTGGTTTAAACAGGATAAAACCGAATTGAACCGGTTTAAAATGGTTTACACAGGATAAAACCACATTGAACCGGTTTAAACCGGATAAAACCGGACCGATCCGGTTTAAACCGGTTTAAAACGGATAAAACAGGATAGAACTGCTTTAAAGCGGATAGAAAGGGACTGAACCGGTTTAAACCAGATTAAACCGGATACAACCGAATTGAACCGGTGTAAAGCGGTTTGAACCGTATAGAACCGGATTGAACGTGTTTAAACCGGATAAAACCGGATTGAACCGGTTTGAACCGGTTTAAACCGGATAGATCGGTTTAAACCGGATAAAACAGGATTGAACCGGCTTAAACCAGTTTAAACCGGATAGAACCAGTTTAAACAGGATTAAACCAGATTGAACTGGTTTAAACCGGATAAAACCGGATTGAACAGGTTTACACCGGATAAAACCGGATTGAACCGGTTTAAACCGGTTTCAAACTTATTGAACCTTACTGAACTGGTTTAAACCAGATAAAACCGTATTGAACCCTTTTAAACCAGTTTAAACTGGATAGAACCGGATAGAACGGGATCAAACCGGATAAAACCGGATTGAACCGGTTAAACCAGTTTCAACCAGATAAAACCGGATTGAACCGATTTACACCAGATAAAATCGGATTGAACCGGTTTAAACCGGTTTAAACCGGATGATACCGGATTTAACCGGTATAAACCGGTTTAAACGGGAAAAACCGGATTGAACCAGTTTAAACCGGTTTAAACCGGAGAAAACCGGATTGAACTGGTTTAAACTGGTTTAAATCGAATAGAAACGGATTTAACCGGTTTAAACCGGATAAACCCGGATTGAACAGGTTTAAAACAGTTTCAACCGGATAAAATAGGATTGATCCAGTTTAAACCAGATGAAACCGGATTTAACCGGTTTAAACCGGTTTAAACCAGAAAGAACCGGATAGAACCGGTTTAAACCGGATTAAAACGGATTGGATCGGTTTAAACCGGTTTTAACCGGACAGAACAGGATAGAACCAGTTTAAACCGGTTTAAACTGGATAGAACCGGATTGAACCGGCTTAAACCCCTTTAAACAGGATACAACCGGATTGAACTGGTTGAAACCGGATAGAACCGGATTGAACCGGTTTAAACCGGATAGAACCGGATTGAACCGGATAGAACCGCATTGAACCGGTGGAAACTGGATAGAACCGGATTGAACCGGTTTAAACCGGATAGAACCGGATAGAACCGGATTGAACTGGTTGTAACCGGATAGAACCGGATTGAACCAGTTTAAACCAGATAAAACCGGATTGAACCGGTTAAACCGGTTTCAACCGGATAAAACCGGATTGAACCAGTTTAAACCAGATAAAACCGGATTGAACCGGTTTAAACCGGTTTAAACCGGATGAAACCGGATAGAACCAGATTGAACCAGTTTAAACCGGTTTAAACCAGATGAAACCGGATAGAACCTGTTTAAACTGGATAAAATCGGATTGAACCAGTTTAAATCGGATTAAAACGGAAAGAACCGGTTTACACCGGATAGAAGAGGATTGAACCGGTATAAAACAGATAGAACCGGATTGAACCGGTTCCAACCGGTTTAAACCAGATAAAACTGGATAGAACCGGTTTAAAACGGATAAAACCGGATCGATCCGGTTTAAACTGGTTTAAACCGGATAAAACAGGATAGAACTGCTTTAAAGCGGATAGAAAGGGCCTGAACCGGTTTAAACCGGATTAAACCGGATTAAACCGGATAAAACCAGATTGAACCGGTTCAAACCTGTTTAAACTGGATAAAACTGGATTGAACTGGTTTAAACCAGTTTGAACCGTATAGAACCGGATTGAACGTGTTTAAACCGCATAAAATAGGATTGAACCGTTTAAACCGGATAAAACCAGATGGAAACGGTTTAAAACGGATAGAACCGTATTGAACCGGTTTTAAACCAGAAAAACCGGATTGAACCTGTTTAAACTGGATTAAACCGGACTGAACCGGTTAAAACCGGATAAAACCGGATTCATGCGGTTTAAACTGGTTTTAATAGGATAAAACCGGATAGATCCGTGTTGAACCGGATTGAACCAGCTGGTTCAAATCGGATAAAACCGGATTGAACCGGTTTAATCCAGATAAAACCGGTTTAAACAGGATAAAACCAGATTGAACCAGTTTTAAACCGGTTTAAACAAGATAAAAGCGGATTGAACCGGTTTAAACAGGATAGAACCGGACTGAACCGGTTTAAACAGGTTTAAAGTGGATAAAACCGGATGAACAGGTTTAAACAGGATAAAACCGGATTGATCAGGTTTAAACTGGATAAAACCAGATAGAACTGGTTTATAACGGATAGCACCGGATTGAACTGGTTTAAACTTGATAAAACCAGATTGAACCAGTTTAAACTGGTTTAAACCGGATAAAACCGGATTGAACCGGTTTAAACCGGATAAAACCGGATGGAAACCGTTTAAACTGGATAGAACTGGATTGAACCGGTTTAAACCAGAAAAACAGGATTGAACCTGTTTAAACCGCATAAAACCGGACTGAACCGGTTTAAACTGGATAAAACCAGATTGATCCGGTTTAAACTGGTTTAAACCGGATAAAACCGGATAGAACCGGGTTGAACCAGATTGAAGCGGTTTAAACCGGTTTAAACCAGATAAAACAGGATAGAACAGATTTAAACCAGAAAAAAGCAGATTGAACCGGATTAAACCAGTTTAAACCGGATAAAACCGGATTGAATAAGTTTAAACTGGATTGAACCGGTTTAAACCGGTTTAAAACGGATAGAACCGGATGGAACCGGTTTAAACCGGTTTAAGGTGGATAAAACCGGATTGAACTGGTTTAAACAGGATAAAACCGAATTGAACCAGTTAAAAATGGTTTAAACAGGATAAAACCGCATTGAACCGGTTTAAACCGGATAAAACCGGATCGATCCGGTTTAAACCGGTTTAAACCAGATAAAACAGGATAGAACTGCTTTAAAGCAGATACAAAGGGACTGAACCGGTTTAAACCGGATTAAACCGAATTAAACCGGATAAAACCAGATTGAACTGGTTTAAACCTGTTTAAACTGGATAAAACCAGATTGAACTGGTTTAAAACGGATAAAACCAGATGGAAACGGTTTAAACCGGATAAAACCGGATTGAACCGGTTTAAACCAGAAAAACCGGATTGAACCTGTTTAAACTGCATAAAACTGGACTGAACCGGTTAAAACCGGATAAAACCGGATTGAACCTGTTTAAACTGCATAAAACTGACTGAACCGGTTTAAAACCGGATAAAACCGGATTCATGCGGTTTAAACTGGTTTTAAAAGGATAAAACCGGATAGATACGTGTTGAACCGGATTGAACAGGTTTAAACCGGTTCAAATCGGATAAAACCGGATTGAACCGGTTTAAACCGGATAAAACCGGTTTAAACAGGATAGAACCAGATTGAACCAGTTTAAACCGGTTTAAAACAGATAAAAGCGGATTGAACCGGTTTAAACAGGATAGAACCGGACTGAACCGGTTTAAACAGGTTTAAAGTGGATAAAACCGGATTGAACTGGTTTAAACAGGATAAAACCGGATTGAACCGGTTTAAACCGGATAAAACCAGATAGAACTGGCTTATAACGGATAGAACCGGATTGAACTGGTTTAAACTGGTTTAAATTGGATAAAACCGGGTTGAACCGGTTTAAACGTGATTAAACCGGATAAAACCGGATTGATCCGGTTTAGACTTGATAAAACCGGATTGAACCGGTTTAAACCAGTTTAAACAGGATAAAATCGGTCTGAACCGGTTTAAACTGGTTTAAACTGGTTAAAAACGGATTGAACCGTTTTATACTTGATAAAACCGGATTGAACCAGTTTAAACCGGTTTAAACCGGATAAAAACGTATTGAACCGGTTATAAAACCGGATAGAAAAGGTTTAAACCGGGTAAAAACGGATAGAACCGTATTGAACCGGTTTAAAAAGGTTTAAACCGGATAAAAACTGATTGAACCGGTTCAGACCGGTTTAAGGTGGATAAAACCAGATTAAACCGGATTAAACCAGATACAACCGGATTGAACCGGTTTAAAGCGGTTTGTACCGTATAGAACCGGATTGAACGTGTTTAAACCGGATAAAACCGGATTGAACCAGTTTAAACCGGTTTGTACCGTATAGAACCGGATTGAAAGTGTTTAAACCGGATAAAATCGGATTGAACCGGTTTAAACTGGATAAAACCAGATGGAAACGGTTTAAACCGGATAGAACCGGATTGAACCGGTTTAAACCAGAAAAACCGGATTGAACCTGTTTAAACTGGATAAAACCTGACTGAACCGGTTAAAACCGGATAAAACCGGATTGATGCGGTTTAAACTGGTTTAAATAGGATAAAACCGGATAGATCCGGGTTGAACC